>NW_017672266.1:137756-140180 GCF_001879085.1 Nicotiana attenuata
ATATATATATATATATATATATATATATATATATATATATATATATATGACATATTTTATTTATACTATTCATATAAATATTCAAAGTACTAAAACTATTCAAAGACTGTTTGAATGCTAAAATAAAGGAAAGTAATTAGAATAGAAAAAGAGAGAGATTTGAAAGCTAATTCAAGCAACTAAAATTTAGAATAGAAAATATGAGGAGAAACAATATAAAAAGATAAATAAGGATAAAACTAATCCCATAATTTATGGTACTCATTAATTGTTTCCATAATCTTTACAGTATGCTGATATTGTAAAAGAATATGCTATATATGGAATAAACAAAAATTAATATTATTTTCTTAAATACTTTTAAAAAGATGCTCCGCAGTGTATTTTTCTCTTCTTTTTTGGGGCAAGTGCATAGTTAGCTTTATCTAGATGATATTTAGAGATTAGTTGGCACTTATTTTGTCCTGAAATTTTAAATTTAAAATCTTAACTTCATGACAATTCAGAAATTTTTGTTCCAAAAAGTTGCATTGAAAAACTGAAATTCAGGACACACTGGCTAATTCCTAAACAGTAGCCCCTTAGAGTGGCTACCTGGACAGAAATGCACTTATAGAATAGAGGAAATTTTACCTCTTGTAGCAAAGGTATACACCATATTTATTATAAATTAAAAATTTTTTAAAATATTATTTTCTATAGCTACATTTTATTTTTATAGCAAAATAGGTGTTTATGGTATACACTACTATTAAGGCATTAAATACGTTATTTATGTTTTTCTCTCTCATTCTTTCAGTTATTCTCTCTCAAAATCTCAGCAAAATACTTCTTCTTTCTCTCTCACACATCAAGATTGTGTTGATTGTTAAAGCATGATTCTCTCACAACACGATTCTCTCTCTCACTCTCAACGTTTTTGCTCCAAAATTCGTGGTAAGTGTTAAAGTTTTTTGGTTTTTGGCCAGTTCACGCTTCTAATTTTTCTCTTCACTCTTTTTTCTTTTAAATTTTCACTTTTGTTAGGTTTTCAGCATAAAACTTCAAATTTCCTCTTCAATGGTTGATTCAACAACTCCGAAGAGGGTTATACGAGGTATACCCACTAAAGCACTCAATTTTGATGAGTCATCTTTCGATTTGCAAATCACTCAAGATGAACCTTTATTTGCAGGTTCATCAACAACCATGGAAGCAGAAAGGCGAACAAAAATACGCAATGACCCTATGAAACAAGGTCAAATTGAGAAATCTTCGAAACAATCAACAATTCCTAATGTTCCTCAAGTTTCTGTACAAAACTTAAATGTGGAAAAGAGAAGAAAACTTATGATGTTACTTCTGGGAGCAAGGAAAAAGAGGTCGCTAAAGGAAGTAGCTCAGAAACACGGATGGACAAGGTATTCTTAGATGCATTTATATGTATTTGAGTCTGCATACACTGACTTTAGTTTGTACAGTGATTTTATTTTTTATAGTTAGATATATTTATATGTATTTGAGTTCATAAAATAACATTTAAATACACCAATAGTTCTATCATTATTGACATAACTCAAAGTTGTTTTTTGTCATAATCAGTGTTTTTGATGTATTTATGTATTCACTGTTTTGTATGTAGTATGTACTGTATTTTGTATACAATGAAAATAATGTATTTCATATATATATATATATATATCGCCTCATGTTTTACTCGTGTTTCGTGGACTTCGGATGTAAAATGTATTGATTTATGTTAATTCGTGGTATTTTTATGTGTAGGAATCATCCGGAGGCAATAGGGGGCGAAAGGTGCGAGATTAGAGCCAAAACGGAGGAAAAATGGGAAATGTTGAATAATCCACAGCCAGCTCCCCACGCCACCTGTGGCGCCGTTTACAGAATGCTCAATTTGCCAGCGCCCCACGCTGCCCTGGGCGCTGGTGACGGGAATTTCTCCAACTTTGCCCAGGATAAGGTTATTTCGGCTCTAGACCTACCCAACACGTATAAAAGCAAGACTAAACATATTTTTGAGGGGGAGGTGCCACTTTGAAGAGAGAATACACACGGGAAACATTCGGGAGCCAGAAACACGGATGGACAAGGTATTCTTAGATGCATTTATATGTATTTGAGTCTGCATACACTGAGTTTAGTTTGTACAGTGATTTTTATTTTTTATAGTTAGATGTATTTATATGTATTTGAGTTCATAAAATAACATTTAAATACACCAACAGTTCTATCATTATTGACATAACTCAAAGTTGTTTTTTGTCATAATCAGTGTTTTTGATGTATTTATGTATTCACTGTTTTGTATGTAGTATGTACTGTATTTTGTATGTAGTATGTACTGTAGTATGTACTGTATTATATATATATATATATATATATATATATATATATATATATATATATATATATATACCAGTAGGG
>NW_017672266.1:140214-194646 GCF_001879085.1 Nicotiana attenuata
TATATATATATATATATATATATATATATATATATATATATATATATATATATATATATATATATATATATATATTGCCTCATGTTTTACTCGTGTTTCGTGAACTTCGGATGTAAAATGTATTGATTTATGTTAATTCGTGGTGTTTTTATGTGTAGGAATCATCCGGAGGCAATAGGGGGCGAAAGGTACGAGATTAGAGCCAAAACGGAGGAAAAATGGAAAATGTTGAATTATCCACAGGCAACTCCCCACGCCACCTGTGGTGCCGTTTACAAAATGCTCAATTTGCCAGCGCCCCACGCTGCCCTGGGCGCTGGTGACGGGAATTTCTGCAACTTTGCCCAGGATAAGATTATTTCGGCCCTAGACCCACCCAACACGTATAAAAGCAAGACTAAACATATTTTTGAGGGGGAGGTGCCACTTTGAAGAGAGAATACACACGGGAAACATTCGGGAGCCAGGATATCTCAGTTTTCTTCATCTTTTCTAAGTATTTTCAATTATCCAACACTTACAAAATTGTTTGATACTATCATGAGTGGCTAAAACCCATAGTTATGGGCTGTGATTTAGCCATGAATATTGTTGTTTAACGTTGACTTAACCTTGATTATAATTCAGCAATATATGGTTATTTCTTCAATTTTGTGATTAATTGCTTAATTATCTGGCCAGCACTTAGGTTCTACTTACTATCTATGCTATGCTTGGGAAAGCCATGTTTAGATTAGAGAAGAACTAAAGAGAGCGCGATCTTAACTCTGATGGGAGGCGAATATTTTGGTTAGGATAGTAATATACTTAGTCACCATGCTTAATTAAATATTGTAATCTTGATGCGTTCTTAATAAATTGTTTTCATAGGAATATAGGTGTTAATCTATTTTGAATAGGCGAGTAGTACTTCGGGAGAAGGCTACAAGAGCAATTGTTCGTTAATTAGCAACCATGAGTGAATTGTATGAAAGGGAGAGTTAACTAGAACACAATAGGATTGGTGAATCGATCACAACTCTGATATTTGTCTCTATAGGATACACAACAACCATTTTGTTGCTTGATAATTTAGTTACTTGTTAGAACTATCGTTTAGTATAATAACACCTTTGAACTCGGATTGGCTCGACTGAATAATAATCTTGGTGAATTTAGTGGGTAGTTAATACAAGTCTCTGTAGGTTCGACACTTGATTTATCATTTTATTACTTGTACGACCACGTATACTTGCGTGTGCGTTTGGGAGTAATAAGTTTTTGGCGCTGTTGTCGAGACTTGAATATTGACTACTTTCTAGTTTTTGCTTTAATTGTTTATTTCGTCAAGTCTAACGTTACTTGATTGTTGCTCTGCTCTCAGAAACTTTGATTGAATGTGAAGGGTCAGAAGCCAGGATAGACTTCAAGGCCTTAACCCCGAACCTGAGAGAACATTTCACTTGCGGTTGAGGGAAGCAAGGGACACAAATAATCTTCAGGCACTTGTTCAATTTCTTGTGAACATGGTAGAGGAGCAACATATGGCTGTTCAGGAGGTGGCGACGCCCAACATTACTAATGTCACCTCCAGCATTGTGAAGCCTAGAATAACTGGGCAATTTGAGCTGAAACAGAGCATGATCCAGCTACTACATGCGAATGGGCAGTTTATGGGTCTTCCACATGAGGATCCACGGCAGCACATCCTGAACTTCTTAGAGATTAGTGATACTTATATCACTAACGGAGTCACTCCAGACTGTGTGAGGCTCACACTTTTACCGTTCTCTCTGTTGGGCAAAGCAAAGCGATGGCTGAAAGCAGAACCAACTAATTCTATTTATCATGGAATGATCTGGCAAGGAAATTTTTGGCAAGGTTCTTCCCTTCAAGCAAAACTGCAAAGATCAGAAGTGAGATAGTCGCCTTCAAACAGAAATTGGGGGAGTCTTTATACTCAGCTTGGGAGAGGTTCAAGGGGCTGCTTAGAGATTGTCCTCATCACAATCAGACAAATGAAGTGTTAGCTCACACTTTCATAGAAGGGCTACATCATGAGACAAAGATTGTGGTAGATGCTGCAGCTGGAGGTCAAGTGTTGGAGAAAAGCTTTGATGAGATATATGCGTTATTAAACAAATTCTCCAAAAGCAATCCTGATTGGCAATGAGAGACGGGCAAACACACAGTGCAAAAATCTGCAGGGTTCTTGAGTTGGGTGTCATCTCTACATTATCAGCACATATTGCCACATTGACCGACCAAGTCAATTAGATGACCTTGGTTATTAACAAGCAACAAGCCCTGTCAGTGCAACAGGTTCAATGGTTTTGTGAAGTATGTGGAGAGGGTCACACAAGTAATCTATGCCCAGCAAATCCAGAGTCTGTATGTTACAAGACATGTGACAAGACCACCACCTCCGTTTCCACAAAGACTGCAGAAGCAAAAAGATGATGCTAAGTATAAGAAATTCTTAGATATTTTGAGCCAAGTGCATGTGAATTTTCCATTGGTGGAAATTTTGCAGGAAGTGCCTAAGTATGCAATGTATCTTAGAGATATTGTGGAAAACAAGCGAAGACATACAGAGTTTAAAACAGTTGCACTTATTGAAGAGTGCAGTGCTAGAGTTCAGAGTAAACTTCCTCCTAAGTTGAAGGCCTGGGAGTTTCACAATTCATCTGTCTCTTGGAAAATAAGAAGTTGGTAGAGCCCTATGTGATTTAGGGGCTAGTATAAATTTGATTCCATTATCTTTGTTCAAGAAACTCAGATTGGGGGTGCTTAGACCCCCTACAATCACTTTACAGTTAGCATATAGGTCACTAGTTATGCCATAAGGAATTATTGAGGATGTGTTAGTTCGAGTGGGAAAGTTTATTCTTCCTGCTGATTTTATTGTTCTTGATTACGAGGCAGATGAAGAAGTGCCCATTATTTTGGGGTGACCATTCTTAGCTACTGGTGGAGCAATTATTGATGTGAGGGAAGGGAAGTTGAAGATGAGAGTTGACGATGAAGAAATCACTTTTGATGTGTACAATACACTTAAACTCCCTAAGTATTATGAGGACTTGTGCACGATTACTGTGGTAGAATTGAAGGGGATATAGCATAGTCCTTATTTGAATTATAGTGATCGAGATGGGGCAACTGAGTTAGAGGAGGTGGTGCTGCAAGCTGAGTGTGTAAAGATGATTGAGAAAAGAGACAGAGATGAAAGAGGAGACCTTTTGAGAGCGTGCAAAAAGGCTAGACTTCATGGGAGAAAGAAAAAGAGAAAGCGCCCAGCATGAGCAGAGTAGCAGAGTCATGCCACGACTATAAATAAGGCGTTTGTTGAGAGGCAGCCCAGCCTGTATTTTAGTTTTTTGTATTTAGTTTTTACGTGTCAAGTTTTGTGTATTTTTTTTTTGTAGAGTAGGGGAAGTTTGAGTACCCGAAGTTGAAGTCAGGGAGCATGTTTGAGCTTAAGTATGGGGTCTTCCCGACCCTTAATATTGAGGATCATGTCCAAACTAGGCCCGAGAGAGTCTCAAGAAGTATTTCTCACCCTTGTTTAATATTTTTCTCTGTGATCATGCATCATAGACTATGCATAATATAAGTGTGGGGTGGGGAAACTACTTTCTGAACTGAAGTGTAATTGTATAAAACTATTTTTTTTATTATTAGTTTTTCTTTTAGAGCTCGTAGTAGACATAGTCTAGGTTACCAAAAAAATTGAAAATTGAAAAAAAAAAATCAGAAAAAGCTTGGACTTTTCCCGACGATGGATCTTTTGGACATTTTTCTTGAGGGATAAAGTCCGATTAAAAACACCAAAGAGATTTTTTTTAGGATATTTAGGTAGTATCCCTTGGTTTTCCTTTGGGCGCCAGTTCTTTTCCAAGGGTGTAACTCGAATCGGGTACTTTATTTTTTTTAGGAGTAGGTTAGGAAGAAACCGAGTTGCTCTGAGATGCCTAGTGACATGTTTGGTGCTGGCTATACTAGGCTATGACATGCGATCTATCTTCCCATACATTTGAGTTGAATTGTGATGCCTGAGTAAAATAAATAGCCTACTCTGTGATGCATTTTCTCAGTTGTTTGACTTGTATGCCACATAGTGCAATAGTGCTTAAGATTTATCGATTATGTGTGCTTGCTTGACTTGAGAGTTGAATAGAACCATCTTGATTGAGTCATGTGCAATGTGTGTGTGAGGAATTGTGATTCTCTGTGCTATCCTGTGTAGTCTAGGACTTGCCCCGTGTGTTAATCGATGCTAAATCATTAAGTTGTGTTAATCTAGGAGATGTCGTAGGCGTTTCTTGCTTGATCATAGATGTGCTTGTCACATACAAATAAAAAATTTCGTTGCTAGCCCCTTTGAGCCTATAGATTTTTTCTTTGGCACCCACATTACAAGTCGTATCCCTATTTTGTTCTTAATTTGAGATTGTTGAACCTTTACCTCCTAAGACACTTAGTCAGTAAAAGAAGTAGGGTGAGAGATTGGGGAGTAGCTTTCGAGTGGAACCATGGAAGGGCCCTTAAGGTGAACTAAAGTTGTGAAAGAAGGTCACTAGCCGATGAACCTTAATGTATGGAGGGTGTGTAGGAAAAAAAAAAGAGAAAAAGAAGAAAAAAAATGATAGTTCAAATAATGTAGAAAAACACACACCTCCTAATCTTACTAATTTGTGCTAGTGGGAGTAGAGAAGTGTTTAATTGAAAAGAGGGATATGTTGTATATAGCTTGTGGTGAGTGAATTGGTTGAGAAGAATATGTGCTCGATTTGTGAGTGTAGTATATTAAAGTGCTTAGGAGGGTTAGTCACTATTCCTAAATGTATCTTACCCATCCCTTAGCCTACATTACAACCTTAAAGTCCTAATTGATCCTCGATTTGGCTAGCTTAGATTAGTAGAGATGTACACTACGGGAAAGCTTATGGTACGACCACAGGATGCACATGAATTCCTCGTGAGAGTGAGTGAATTTTGTGCAATTGTGTGATGTCCTTAAATTATATTCAAAGACATACTTGAATGTATGGACTATTCTATGTTCACTCTTTTATTTGTTGGTGAGGGCACATGATCTCATGAAGGATTGGTAATATTGTAAACGTCTTGTGTTGGGTGAGTGCGCGAGTTGAGGGTGCTTACTGGTAACGAGTCGGTTCTTGAGTTAGGCTGGTTACAGATAGGGTATTTGAATTGATTAAATTGAAATGATACACTTGGGCATGTTTAAAACGAGAAGAATGTGAATTTTGTATGTTCATGCTTAATTGCCGGTATCGATCATAGTCAAGGGTAGAGTGTATGGTTAAAAAAAATTAGAGTGTTCCTCTCTAGTTAAGATTTGTACGTAGTTGGGATATAGTTGATAGTCCCATTGCTCGAGGACGAGCAAGAGTCCAACTGTGGGGTGTTGATATTTATCTTAAAGTATATATATTTATATGTATATCGCCTCATGTTTTACTCGTGTTTCGTGGATTTTAGATGTAAAATGCATTAATTTATGTTAATTTGTGATGTTTTTATGTGTAGGAATCATCCGGAGGCAAATAGGGGCGAAAGGTGCGATATTAGAGCCAAAATGGAGGAAAAATGGGAAATGTTGCCAGCGCCATAGGCAGTGCCCCATGCCACTTGTGGCGCCGTTTACAGAATGCTCAATTTGCCAGCGCCTGGGCCAGCGCCCCACGCTGCCCTGGGCGCTAGTAACGGGAATTTCTCCAACTTTGCCCGAGGCAAGGTTATTTCGGTCATAGACCTACCCAACGCGTATAAAAGCAAGACTAAACATATTTTTGAGGGGGAGACGCCACTTTGAAGAGAGAATACACATGGGAAACATTCGGGAGCGAGGATATCTCAGTTTTCTTCATCTTTTCTTAGTATTTTTAATTATCCAACACTTATGAAATTGTTTGATACTATCATGAGTGGCTAAAACCCATAGCCCTAGGGTTGTGATTTAGCCATAAATATTATTGTACAACCATGTAATTGTCTTTTTTGTTGTGTTTGCATGCAGAAAATAAAATTCTTTGTTAAACACTCACCTACTTCATTGCCGCATATCAGTTCCTACACTATTACCGGCGTAATCTCCGACCTCAAAGAAAAACTTAGTCCAGAGCAGTACAAACTATTTGGTACTACTTGCTTTGGTATATTCCTCGATATGAAGCATTGTGAGGTTCAATGATAATAGGCTATATAGACGATATTTACACCCTAAATGTACCATGCTTTATTGTTGTTTGAATGGCTAAATGATAACAAAATGCTCTAATTGATGTTCTTTTGCTTCGCAGGGATTAATCCAAGTTAGGAAGAACTATGGAGTGTTTTGGAGGCAATAATGTGGAAAAAAGGCCAATGAAAAAGCACCCAAGCGGAAAGAAGCAAAAAAGAGGACTGGGATTGAGCCACCGCGACCGCGGTGGGACCGCGGCAAGCCAATGAAGCGAGGCAGAATGATTGTTCCTCACCGCAGTCGCGCCGCGTTTTGCCGCGGTGAACTGTGCAGTTACCTAGAACTTTTGGGACCAAAGTGTAAATCGGGGAAAACATATTCCAAACCCTTATAAACTCAAGAAGCTCGCCCAAGAAAGTATCAAGCTTGTTTTTAGACTACTTTAGAGGCAAGAACAAGTGTGAGAAGAGCAACCAAACATTAGAGTTTTCTATCTTCTCTTTATTATTGCAATTACACATCATGAACAATTTAGTAGTTTTATCTTGTTTTGTTATGAGTAGCTAATTCCTTAGTCTAGGGTTTTGATGGAACATATTGAAGGATGAACTTCTTGTTATGTTAACATAGTTTGCCCAGTTTAATCTCTATTTGTTCAACTGCGTTCTTGTTGTAGTTAATTGATAGGATCCTCAATTAGTTGTGCCTATTTAGTGTGCATAACTCGGGAGAGAGTGCATATTTAGGTAATTGTTGAACAATACCACTCCCAAAGTATATGAGGGTTCAATAACCGAGGGTTTAAAGGCAGGATTAGGGATAACGAAGCCTTGGGTGTAATCTAAAGTGAGCTGTAATAAACAAAGCCAACTAGCGTAACTCGGGAGAGTGCATCTAGTAAATTATGTGATTACTCGGGAGAGATTTACGGTAATAAGAGTGCTCATGATTGATAGAGACGATTAGGCAATTCTATGTGAAACATAACCGGAAGGGATTCCATCAATAGGGGAGATCATAACCTTAGATCCTTCTCTTAATTGTTTACAACTTAATCATAGTAGTCTTTATTTGCTTAATTGCAGTCAGTCTTAGTTCGTAGAAACATCCTCAATTATTATTCAAAACGTTTGGGAAGTTGATTATGTAGAATTTCGCAAGTCTAACAAGAGTAATTGATAGGTTAATTCCTTGTGGGTTCGACTCTGGGCTAAATACTCAGGTTATATTTGCAACGTCTGCTTAGTCCTTTTTATAAGGCATAGTTGGGCGTGATCAAATTTTGGCGTCGTTGCCGGGGAATTAACGGTGTTATCAATTACAATTGAAAGAAATACAAAAAATCTTAGTGTTGTCAGTTTTCTTCACTTCAAATCTTTACGTTGAAATTTTAACGTTTGTTGACTTGGTTGTACAGGTGCATGCCTAGAAACTCATCGAAAACTAGTGAAGTATTTGAAGCCTTATCAGATCCCGAGAAAGTTTTCAAGGCCTTGAACCGGGCCAACCAGAAGAACAAACAACAACAAATAATTGAACAATTCGAACCGGGCATGGGGGACAACGTGGTAGACCCAGCTGCACCATTAGCGCCAGCGACACCTCTTGTGCCAGAGGCTGCTCTATATGACTGGGCACAACCCACAGCTGAAAATCTGGCCACAACGATTTTAGTCCCACAAATACAGGCTGAATCGTTTCAAATCACGAACAACATGCTGCACCTGTTGCAGAACAAGGGACTATTTTCGGGGTCACAAATCGAAGATCCTCAACAGCACTTGAAGAATTTCCTGTCAATCTGCAAAACTCAAAGGCAGCCCAACGTAACTCAGGAAGCAATCAATCTGTTGTTGTTTCCCTTCTCAGTGACAGGAGCTGCCCAGACTTGGCTAAACTCACTCCCTGTTAATTCCATAACGACTTGGGAGGAACTAGTCAAGCAATTTGTGAACAAGTTTCATCCACCCAACAAGACTGCTCAACAAATTGATGAAATTTTGAGTTTCAAACAAAAACCAATGGAGACACTGCAAGAAACATGGGAACGGTTCAAAGGGATGTTGGTTATGTGTCTGCACTACGGTATTCCAGAACAGATGTTGGGGCAGCGATTTTACATGTGTTTGGAAGATGGCGTGAATGGTAATGTTGATGCTTCAGCTGGTGGAGCATTTTTGAGCAAAACATGGAGAGAAAGCCAGAGTCTGCTTGACAAGATGGCACAGAATTCGGGATGGACAACCAGGAATGCACCTATCACTCTAGTAGTTCACTCAGTGCCCTTAGATGCATCCAACACTCTTGCTGAAAACATGGCCATATTAATGACACAGATGAGTATACTAACCAAAAAGGTGGAAGAGTCAGGGCAGAAGCAGCAGGTACACATTGTTGATACTACCAATGGGGGCTTATGCACATCTTGCATTAGTCAGCCAATTAGTAACCAGTGGAATGCAGAAAGTGATCATCATCACTACCCTGAGGACATGAATTATGTGTCTAACTATGGAGGCCAGAGACAGTGTGGTCAAAATTGGGGCCAACAACAGCAGCCACAGCTCAACAATGGAAACATGGGAGGTATGAGACCTTACAATAATATGGCGCCTTATCAAAGGCCACAGGGATATAATAATCAAAATCAGCAGCATGGGTATCACCCTCCTCAGCAGTAGCATGGTGGACGACAGTAAGATGGGTTTGCTAGACTCGAGGCAATGATGCAGCAGGTTATTGGGTCAAATGCAAAAATCAGTGAAATAGTAGATGCACATGATTCAGCTATCAAGAATATTGAGGTGCAGATAGGACAGATTTCGATGTCTTTGAATAATCGTCCTCATGGGACATTACCTGCAGACACTCAAATAAATCCAAAAGATCAAGGCCCGAAGCAGCTGATGGCAGTGAGTCTACGTAATGGTAGAGACTTAGACTTGGAGCAAGAGAGGGCTCGAGAAAGCAGACAGGCTGAGACACTTATACCAGTGCCCATTGAGCTACTGATAGAGGTGACAGTATAGCCTGCCCAGGAAGAACATAACATACAGATTCAGGTTGAGAAAGAAGCTGAGACAGCCCAGGAACCGGTGGTTGAGGTGGCAGCTGACAAAGAGCAGTCCCAAATCATTGGGAAGAAGAGACCTCCAGCACCATTCTCACATAGGCTGGCCAAGTGCCAAAAAGAGGAACAATACAAGAAATTCTTGGAGATGCTGAAACAAATTGAGGTAAATATTCCATTGATTGATGCTTTGAAAGAGATGCCTGGTTATGCAAAAATGATGAAGGACTTGATGTCCCGAAAATTCGATTTCCAAGACTTGGCCACGGTGACTCTTACTCAGACCTGCAGTGCGGTGGTGACTAGACCAATTGCTGAGAAGCTATCTGTCCCAGGGAGTTTCACAATTCCCTGCACTATTGGTAACTTTGCTTTCACCAAAGCACTTTGTGATTTGGGGGCTAGCATAAATCTTATGCCCCTGGCGATCTATAAAAGGTTGGGGATTGGAAGAGCTAGACCCACTTCGATGTTGTTGCAGCTGGCGGACAGGACCGTGAAAAGACCCTCTGGTATCTTGAATGATGTGTTGATTCAGGTAGGGAAATTTGTGTTCCCTGCAGATTTTGTGATTCTAGATTGCAAGGTGGATGAAGAGATTCCCATAATTTTGGGAAGGCCGNGAGAGCGTCTCATTGATTGTGAGACTGGGGAGCTCAAGATGAGGTTGAACGATGAAGAGATAACATTTAATGTGCAGAAATCTATGAGGCGACCGAGTGAATTCGCCAATTGCTCTCTTATTGATGCCATTGATGTAATTGTAGAAGCGGATGATGAGATGCTGACTATTGAGGACCCTCTTGCTGCATGTCTGGTAAATTTAGATGAGGTGAATGGGGAAGAACTAGCAGAATCGGTGTTGGCCTTAGAGGGCAGAGGGTTCTGGGATAGAACTCTTGAATTTGAACCCCTGCACCTAGAAAACAGAGAAACTCCTCCAGCCAAGCCTTCCATAGAAGAACCACCAAAGCTGGAACTAAAGCCACTGCCCGCCCATCTCAGGTATGAGTTCCTAGGACCTAACTCCACATTACCTATTATTATCACATCTAGTTTGTTAGATGTGCAGGCACAACAACTTTTGCAGGTACTCAAGGAGTGTAAGACTGCCATTGGGTGGACCATGACAGACATTAAGGGGATCAGCCCGGCTTATTGTATGCATAAAATTCTACTGGAAGAGGGACATAAACCTTCCAGGGAACACCAAAGAAGGCTGAACCCCAATATGAAGGAAGTGGTGAAGAAAGAAGTGATAAAGTGGTTGGATGCGGGAATCATTTTCCCAATATCTGACAGCAGCTGGGTTAGCCCGGTGCAATGTGTCCTAAGAAGGGTGGCATGACGGTGGTCAAAAATGATAACAATGAACTGATCTCTACGAGAACCGTCACGAGCTGGAGAATTTGTATGGACTACAGAAAATTAAATCTGGCCACCCGGAAAGACCACTTCCCACTTCCCTTCATTGATCAGATGCTAGACAGATTGGTAGGGAGGTCTCACTTCTGTTTTCTAGATGGGTACTCAGGGTACAATCAAATCTCCATTGCACCAGAGGAAAGAGAAAAGACCTCCTTCACTTGCCCATATGGCATTTATGCTTTTCGGAGGATGCCGTTTGGCCTATGCAATGCACCCGCCACATTCCAAAGGTGCATAATGGCCATATTCACTGACATGGTAGAGGACATAATGGAGGTATTCATGGATGATTTCTCAGCGGTAGGGAACTCATTCGATGAGTGCCTTATAAATCTGACTCGTGTGCTGAAGCGGTGTATTGAGACTAACCTGGTTCTTAATTGGGAGAAGTGCCATTTCATGGTACAAGAGGGCATAATCTTGGGACACCGGGTATCAAGTAAAGGAATCGAGGTGGATCGTGCTAAAGTTGACGTGATAGCAAAGCTGCCACCTCCAACTTCAGTCAAGGCAATCGGGAGCTTCCTCGGGCATGCCAGTTTCTACCGGAGATTCATAAGAGACTTTTCAAAAATTGCCAACCCTCTCTTTAAGTTGTTAGAAAAAGATCACCCCTTCTTGTTTTCTGATGATTGCAGGGTAGCATTCGAGGAGTTGAAAAAGAGGCTGGTCACAGCACCCATCATTGTTGCCCCCGACTGGGAGCAACCATTCGAACTCATGTGTGACGCCAGTGACTACGCAGTGGGGGCAGTGCTGGGACAGCCGAAAGACAAGCTAATGCAACCAATCTACTATGCCAGTAGAACGCTGAGTGGAGCCCAACTGAACTACATTGTGACTGAGAAGGAGATGTTGGCTGTGGTGTTTGCCTTCGACAAGTTCAGATCATACCTGATTGGCTCTAAGGTAATTGTATACACTGATCATGCAGCTCTCAGGTACTTGATTGAGAAGAAGGAGTCTAAACCGCGCCTAATTCGTTGGGTGTTGTTACTGCAAGAGTTCGACCTCGAAATTCATGACCGTAAGGGCACAGAAAACCAAATCGCTGACCATCTATCGCGACTTGAGGGAGCTAAAAACTCAGTTGAGGTTGAGGATATTATGGAAACCTTTCCAGATGAGCAACTGCTCGCTACAAGTCTTGAGAAAGTGCCATGGTATGCAGACTTTGCAAATTACCTGGCGTGCAGTATAGTTCCTTATGACCTCTCCTCTGTACAAAAGAAAAAGTTTTATCGTGACTGCCGCATGTATTATTGGGATGAACTTTATATGTTTCGAATATGTGTTGACAATATGATCCGGAGGTGCATAGAACAATCTTCTGTTTTGCAGGCATGTCACGCATCGGCGTATGGAGGGCATTTTGGAGGAGTCAGGACAGCCACGAAAGTACTAGAGGCCGGTTTCTTTTGGCCAACAGTGTTTAAGGATGCAAATCTATGGGTGAAGGGCTGTAATGAATGTCAGCGAACCGGGAACATTTCCAGTCACCATGAGATGCCCATGAACCCAATTCAAGAGGTTGAAGTGTTCGATGTCTGGGGGATTGACTTCATGGGCCCCTTCGTCAGCTCCTTTGGCAATAAATACATACTTGTTGCTGTAGATTACGTGTCCAAATAGGTAGAAGCTGCTGCATTTCCCACTAATGACGCAAGAGTGGTGGTGGGGTTTTTGAAGAAGAACATATTCACCCGTTTTGGGACCCCGAGAGCTATTATCAGTGACGGAAGAACCCACTTCTGTAATCGAGCCTTTGAGAAGTTGCTAGCGAAGTATGATGTACGCCACAAGGTAGCAACACCATATCATCCGCAAACCAGTAGACAGGTGGAAGTGTCTAATAGAGAGATAAAGAGTGTATTGACCAAGACGGTAAATGCCACAAGAACTGATTGGGCGAAAAAGCTATATGATGCACTCTGGGCTTATAGAACTACATTTAAATCACCAATTGGTATGTCACCATATAAGTTGGTGTTCGGGAAGGCTTGCTACTTACCAGTGGAGCTTGAACATAAAGCTTGGTGGGCACTGAAACAGCTGAACCTAGACATTGAGGCTGCGGGCATAACAAGAATCACTGAATTGCATGAGCTTGACGAGTTCCGACATCTGGCTTTTGAGAGCACAAGGTTGTACAAGGAAAGAATGAAGAGGTTGCACGACCAGAACATTGTTGAGCGACATTTCAACCCCGGGGATAAGGTATTTCTCTATAACTCAAGATTAAGGCTATTCCCGGGTAAGCTCAAGTCACGATGGTCTGGTCCATTTCGAGTGGTCGAAGTATTCCCTTCATGGACTGTAGAGATTGCCTCAGAGAAAGACTCTCACACGTTTAGAGTCAATGGTCAGAGATTGAAGCTATATGTAGGCATGCATGAACCAAAAGAAGTAACAGAGATCCACTTGACGGAACCTCAGAGGTCGAGAAAACCGTAAATGCGCTTATATACGTCGTGCCGCGACGTTAAATCAGGCGCTGCGTGGGAGGCAACCCACGAATGTTGTTGTTTTTGTTTTCTTCTATAACTTCATATATAAAAAAAAATCCTCGCACCGCGACCGCGGCTCGACCGCGATAAATGACGAGTAGTCTGCCTCGAATTTGCTCGACCCACCGCGATCGCAGTGGGACCACGGTAGGACCGCGGTGAGACGAGAACATTCTGCCTCGAGTTATTAAACTCACCGCGGCCACGGAAGGACCGCGGCAGTTCGCTGTTTCATCCCCCAGGTAAGTAATTTCAATTTTTTCTTTTTTTTCTTCTTCTTTTATTTTCTAATTTTTTAACCCCTCCCTTAATAATATCAAAACACCCGCCCATCCCCTCACTTTCCTCATCTCTCTCTCTCTCTAAACCCTAAAGCACCATCTCCTCTCCTCTCTTCTTCTTCTTCTTCACTTCTCCCACAACCCAACCCATCTCCCTTAACCTCCATTCCTCTCACTCTCTACTCATCCCAGGTATGGCATGCTTCCCCATCTCTTCTATTGTATTTTTTGTTTTAGTTTTAATGTTAGTCCATGTTTTAATTGTGTAGTATTTCTTGTAGATTTTTTTTTGTTCTTTCTTTTGATTTTCATTTTTGTTGTTGCTTGCTGCTGGGTTATGTGCACAATGTTGTCAAGTGGTGTGTGCACAATGTTGTAGGGATATGTATGTTTGTGGGTGTTAGACCAATTGTTGTGGGGTGAATTGGAGAAGTTCAAACTGTTGAATTGGGGGATGAATTGAAGTATCCATGAGGCTAATGTGTTAGGATAGTGCCTTGCTCACAAGGTGTTTGTGAAATTGCCCCAATGGAGTTCTAAGGGCTAATGTGACCATGGTATAGGTGAAGTCTGAGTAACCCTTGGTTCACACAACTCACACCCTCACTGATAGAAGATTCTGTGTTTCACAGGTACAATGCAACCATCTAGGAAGAGACGCACAACAGGGTCCTCCGCTAGTGGACCCGGCAGTTCTTCACGAGCTCGGGGTCAACCCAGTGTGGCCCAGTTTGACCGTGCTAGGTTTGTCTCCAAGTCAGCGGAGGACCGGTATAATGCCAAGGCGGCCAAGAAACTGTTACCGGAAGTGCATATTGATGGACCAACCTTGCAGGCGGAATGCCCAAATATATTCAATGAGTTGAGGAGGTGCCAGCTAGACATCTTCTTTGATGAACCAGAGGAGGAGAACGTACAGTTGGTTAGGGAATTCTATGCTAACTGCCCGGAGCATGTCAATGGGGTAGTTACAGTGCGCAACACCCGTGTAGATTCATCATTTGAGGCAATCCGCCGAGTGTACCGGCTGCCAGTTTTCACGGGGGATTCGGATAATTATTTTGTTTATCGGCACCCAAATGTCTGGTGGGCACGGATTCTTGAGACAATATGCATGCCAGATAGAGAGTACATATGGATAAAGCATTGGATCACACTGAACTCCCAATCTCTCAATTGGGAGGCTAAGTGTTGGCTCACAACTATCAACAGCCGGTTGCTGCCCTCCAGCACCACTACGATGTCAATGGGCCACGAGCAGCAGCTATCTACTGTTTTATGACCCACCAGGATTTTGATGTCGCCAAGCTCCTTCATGATGAGATGTTCATCTGCTCTCCAGAAGTACTAAAGGGGTTTTACTTCCCCTCTCTGGTTACAAAGCTTCACCGCACTGCACGAGTCCCAAAAAATTCTAGAGTAGATAGGAAACTGCCTGTGAAAGCCCCATTCCGGGCTAGCAAGATAACAGTGGGGAGAGAGCAGGTAGTGGTAGTTGATGATGATGATGAAGCTGATGAGGCTGCTGAGGACACTACTGTCCCACCACCAACGAGAGCTGATGAGGCGGACCCATCACAGCCCCGCCGAAGTACCCGCCTGATAGCCCTGGAGCACGAAATGGCTGGCCTCCGCACTTCTGTCACTGACCTGGGCACCAGAGTTGACACTCTGACCACTCAACAGGCCAAATCGGAGAAAAAGATTATGGGATGGCTTCGAGCGCTAGGACGAGCATGTCACCTCGATCCTGGCACCGTCTCTGATCAGGATTGAGCTTCAGGGAAGTCCCCTTACCTTACTCTGCTTTATATTTGTTGACATGGGGACATGCCAAATTTTTAAGTGTGGGGTGGTGGATGGCTATTGTTGTAAAAAGATTGTATAACTTTGTATGATGTTGCTTTCTTTTTTTTGATTGTGTGGTATTTTAGGGTTACGTTAGTTAACTTCGACTTGGCCCGATGACGGACACCTTTCGACAGGTCTCTTGAGGGACATTAGTCGAACAAAAAAAAACGGGGAATATAAGGACTCTTCCTGATGACGGATCCTTTAGACAATTTCTTGAGGGAAGTAAGTCTAGAGAAAAGACCAAAAAGATTTTTTTTTATTTTATTTTAGGTAGTGTAGTAACTCCCCCTTGGTTTTTCTTTGGGCCACGGTTCTTTTCCAAGGGTTTAGCTTGAACCGGGTGTAGGTAGTTTTTGTTTATTTTGTTTTAGTTTTAGTTAGTATTGATGGCTACGAGCTGAAATAGAAAGAGAAACCCTTGGCGTTAATACACCTGAACACAGTAGACACTAGAGTGTAACGCTTAGTCTCAGTGGTTGACTCTTGCTAAAGTGCCTTAAATTTGTATCTTTATAAGTGACTTGAAGACTCAAAAGAGAGTGTCTTGATAAGCCAATCTGGAGTGAGTCATGTGCCATGTGTGTGTGAGCTGTACTGTATTCTATGCTTTACATTGGATGCCTAGAACTTGCCCTGTGTGTTTGCAAAGCGAAATAGTAGCTTCATACAGTCTTAGAAGTGATATAGGCATTTCTTTGTTAAGCCAGATATATAAAGTAGACCCACCTAAATGTAATACATCGTAGTTAACCCCGTTGAGCCTATAAGCCTGTTTCTTTGGCAACCACATTGCGAACCTTACCCAATTGTTTGAATAGCCATCTGTTTGAACCCCTACCTCCCATGAGCACTTGAATGTCCTTGAAATATGCAAAAGTTAAAGTGTGGGGTGGTGGTTTGGTTTTTGAGTGGAACCAATGAAATAGAGGAAAGGTGCAGTTTTTGGAAAAGTAAAAGAAGAAGCACCACTTAAAAAAAAAGAATGAATAAATGTAGTAGTTGATAAGTGGTGGCTTTTACAAATGCACCTAAAGGAATGGGATGTTATAAAAAAAAATGTGGTGGAACGTCTGGTTGACATAAGTATGATTTTGGAGGTTAATGTGAGTGTATTAAAAGTGCTTAGGGAGGTTAGTCACTATATCTAAATATATCCTACCCATCTCTTAGCCTACATTACAACCAAGTGAAGTCCTAATTGATCTTAGACTGAATAGGCTTGATTAGTAGAGTAGTACACTACGGGCAAGCCTATGGTGCATCTTGTGGCATGTGAATGTCCTTTTGAGAGTGCGTCGAATTTTGTCTATCTAAGTTCCTTAATTGTTCTTAATAATATTGTTTGTGGACTACNAATTCTTGGAGATGCTGAAAACAATTGAGGTAAATATTCCATTGATTGATGCTTTGAAAGAGATGCCTGGTTATGCAAAAATGATGAAGGACTTGATGTCCCGAAAATTCGATTTCCAAGACTTGGCCACGGTGACTCTTACTCAGACCTGCAGTGCGGTGGTGACTAGACCAATTGCTGAGAAGCTATCTGTCCCAGGGAGTTTCACAATTCCCTGCACTATTGGTAACTTTGCTTTCACCAAAGCACTTTGTGATTTGGGGGCTAGCATAAATCTTATGCCCCTGGCGATCTATAAAAGGTTGGGGATTGGAAGAGCTAGACCCACTTCGATGTTGTTGCAGCTGGCGGACAGGACCGTGAAAAGACCCTCTGGTATCTTGAATGATGTGTTGATTCAGGTAGGGAAATTTGTGTTCCCTGCAGATTTTGTGATTCTAGATTGCAAGGTGGATGAAGAGATTCCCATAATTTTGGGAAGGCCGTTCTTGGCCACTGGGAGAGATCTCATTGATTGTGAGACTAGGGAGCTCAAGATGAGGTTGAACGATGAAGAGACAACATTCAATGTGCAAAAATCTATGAGGCGACCGAGTGAATTCGCCAATTGCTCTATTATTGATGCCGTTGATGTAATTGTGGAAGTGGATGATGAGATGCTGACTATTGAGGACCCTCTTGCTGCATGTCTGGTAAATTTAGATAAGGTGAATGGGGAAGAACTAGCAGAATGGGTGTTGGCCTTGGAGGGCAGAGAGTTCTGGGATAGAACTCTTGAATTTGAGCCCCTGCACCTAGAAAACAGAGAAACTCCTCCAGCCAAGCCTTCCATAGAAGAACCACCAAAGCTGGAACTGAAGCCACTGCCCGCCCATCTCAGGTATGAGTTCCTAGGACCTAACTCCACATTAATTGTTATTATCTCATCTAGTTTGTTAGATGTGAAGGCACAACAACTTTTGCAGGTACTCAAGGAGTGTAAGACTGCCATTGGGTGGACCATGGAAGACATTAAGGGGATCAGCTCAGCCTATTGTATGCATAAAATTCTACTAGAAGAGGGACATAAACCTTCCAGGGAACACCAAAGAAGACTGAACCCCAACATGAAGGAAGTGGTGAAGAAATAAGTGATAAATTGGTTGGATGCGAGAATCATTTTCCCAATCTCTGACAGCAGCTGGGTTAGCCCGGTGCAATGTGTGCCTAAGAAGGGTGACATGACGATGGTAAAAAATGATAACAATGAACTGATCTCTACGAGAACCGTCACGGGCTGGAGAATTTGCATGGACTACAGAAAATTAATCTGGCCACCCGGAAAGACCACTTCCCACTTCCCTTCATTGATCATATGCTAGACAGATTGGCAGGGAGGTCTCACTTCTATTTTCTGAATGGGTACTCAGGGTACAATCAAATCTCCATTGCACCAGAGGACATAGAAAAGACCTCCTTCACTTGCCCATATGGCATTTATGCTTTTCGGAGGATGCCGTTTGGCCTATGCAATGCACCCGCCACATTTCAAAGGTGCATGATGGCCATATTCACTGACATGGTAGAGGACATAATAGAGGTATTCATGGATGATTTCTCAGTGGTGCGGAACTCATTCGATGAGTGCCTTATAAATCTGACTCATGTGCTGAAGCAGTGTATTGAGACTAACCTGGTTCTTAATTGGGAGAAGTGCCATTTCATGATACAAAAGGGCATAGTCTTGGGACACCGGGTATCAAGTAAAGGAATCGAGGTGGATCGCGCTAAAGTTGACGTGATAGCAAAGCTGCCACCTCCAACTTCAGTCAAGGCAATCAGGAGCTTCCTCGGGCATGCCGGTTTCTACCGGAGATTCATAAGAGACTTTTTAAAAATTGCCAACCCTCTCTGTAAGTTGTTAGAAAAAGATCACCCCTTCTTGTTTTCTGATGATTGTAGGGTAGTATTCGAGGAGTTGAAAAAGAGGCTGGTCACAGCACCCATCATTGTTGCCCCCGATTGGGAGCAACCATTCGAATTCATGTATGACACCAGTGACTACGCAGTGGGGGCAGTGCTGGGACAGCAAACACAAGCAATGCATCCAATCTACTATGCCAGTAGAATGTTGAGTGGACCCCAACTGAACTACACTGTGAGAATGAGATGTTGGCTGTGGTGTTTGCCTTCGACAAGTTCAGATCATACCTGATTGGCTCTAAGGTAATTGTATACACTGATCATGCAGCTCTCAGGTACTTGATTGAGAAGAAGGAGTCTAAATCGTGCCTGATTTGTTGGGTGCTGTTACTGTAAGAGTTCGACCTCGAAATTTGTGACCGTAAGGGCACAGAAAACCAAGTCGCTGACCATCTATCACGACTTGAGGGAGCTGAAAACTTAGTTGAGGTTGAGGATATTCTGGAAACCTTTCCAGACGAGCAACTTCTCGCTACAAGTCTTGAGGAAGTGCCATGGTATGCAGACTTTGAAAATTACCTGGCGTGCGGTATATTTCCCTATGACCTCTCCTCTGTACAAAAGAAAATTTTTTATCGTGACTGCCGCAGGTATTATTGGGATGAACCTTATCTGTTTCGAATATGTGTTGACAATATGATCCGGAGGTGCGTCCCCGAGATAGAACAATCTTCTATTTTGCAGGCATGTCACGCATCGGCGTATGGAGGGCATTTTGGAGGAGTCAGGACAGCCGCGAAAGTGCTAGAGGCCGGTTTCTTTTGGCCAATAGTGTTTAAGGATGCAAATCTATGAGTGAAGGGCTGTAATGAATGTCAGCGAACCGGGAACATTTCCCATCGCCATGAGATACCCATGAACCCAATTCAAGAGGTTGAAGTGTTCGATGTCTAGGGGATTGACTTCATGGGCCCCTTCGTCAGCTCCTTTGGCAATAAGTACATACTTGTTGCTGTAGATTACGTGTCCAAATGGGTAGAAACTGCTGCATTTCCCACTTCTGTAATCGAGCCTTTGAGAAGTTGCAAGCGAAGTATGATGTACGCCACAAGGTGGCAACACCATATCATCCACAAACCAGTGGACAGGTGGAAGTGTCTAATAGAGAGATAAAGAGTGTATTGACCAAGACGGTAAATGCCACACGAACTGATTGGGCGAAAAAGCTAGATGATGCACTCTGGGCTTATAGAACTGCATTTAAAACACCAATTGGTATGTCACCATATAAGTTGGTGTTTGGGAAGGCCTGCCACTTACCAGTGGAACTGGAACATTAAGCTTGGTGGGCACTGAAACAGCTGAACCTAGACATTGAGGCTGCGGGCACAACAAGAATCACTGAATTGCATGAGCTTGACGAGTTCCGACATTTGGCTTTTGAGAGCACAAGGTTGTACAAGGAAATAATGAAGAGGTTGCACGACCAGAACATTGTTGAGTGACATTTCAACCCCGGGGACAAGGTATTGCTCTATAACTCAAGATTAAGGCTATTCCCGGGTAAGCTCAAGTCACGATGGTCTGGTCCATTTCGAGTTGTCGAAGTATTCCCTTCAGGGGCTGTAGAGATTGCCTCAGAGAAAGACTATTACACGTTTAGTGTCAATGGGCAGAGATTGAAGCTATATGTAGGCATGCATGAACCAAAAGAAGTGACAGAGATACACCTGACGGAACCTCAGAGGTCGAGCGAACCGTAAATGCGCTTATCTGCGTCGTGCCGTGACGTTAAATCAGGTGCTGTGTGGGAGGCAACCCACGAATGTTGATGTTTTTGTTTTCTTTTGTAACTTCATATATAAAAAAAAATCCTCGCACCGCGGCCGCGGCGCGACCGCGATAAATGACGAGTAGTCTGCCTCAAATTTGCTCGACCCACCGCGACCGCGGTCCGAGAACATTCTTCCTTGAGTTATTAATCTCACTGCGGCCACGGCAGGACCGCGGTCGACCGCGGTAGTTCGCTGTTTCGTCGCCGAGGTAAGTAATTTCAATTTTTTCTCTTTTTTCTTCTTCTTTTATTTTCTAATTTTTTTAACCCCTCCATTAATAATATCAAAACATCCCCCTTCCCTATCTCTCTCTCTCTCTAAACCCTAAAGCACCATCTCCTCTCCTCTCTTCTTCTTCTTCTTCTTCTTCTTCTTCTTCTTCTTCTTCTTCTTCTTCTTATTCACTTCTCCCACAACCCAACCCATCTCCCCCAACCTCCATTCCTCTCACTCTCTACTCATCCCAGGTATGGCATGCATCTCCATCTCTTCTATTGTATTTTTTGTTTTAGTTTTAATGTTAGTCCATGTTTTAATTGTGTAGTATTTCTTGTAGATTTTTTTTCGTTTTTTCTTTTGATTTTCGTTTTTGTTGTTGCTTGCTACTGGGTTATGTGCACAATGTTGTCAAGTGGTATGTGCACAATGTTGTATGGATGTGTATGTTTGTGGGTGTTAAACTAATTGTTGTGGGGTGAATTGGAGAAGTTCAAATTGTTGAATTGGGGGATGAATTGAAGTATCCATGAGGGCTAATGTGTTAGGATAGTGCCTTGCTCACAAGGTGTTTGTGAAATTGCCCCAATGGAGTTCTAAGGGCTAATTTGACCATGGTAGTGGTGGAGTCTGAGTAGCCACCCATGGTTCACACAACTCACACCCTCACTGATAGGAGATTCAGAATTTGACAGGTACAATGCAACCATCTAGGAAGAGACGCACAATAGGGTCCTCCGTTAGTGGACCCGGCAGTTCTTCACGAGCTCGGGGGTCAACCCAGTGCGTCCCAATTTGACCGCGCTAGGTTTGTCTCTAAGACAGCGGAGGACCGGTATAATGCCAAGGCGGCCAAGAAACTATTACCGGAAGTGCATATTGATGGACCAGCCTTGCAGGCGGAATGCCCAAATATATTCAATGAGTTGAGGAGGTGCCAGCTAGACATCTTCTTTGATGAACCAGAGGAGGTGAACATACAGTTGGTTAGGGAATTCTATGCTAACTTCCGGGAGTATGTCAATGGGGTAGTTACAGTGCGCAACACCCATGTAGATGCATCACTTGAGGCAATCCGCCGAGTGTAGCGGCTGCCAGTTTTCACGGGGGATACGGATAATTATCTTATTTATCGCTACCCAAATGTCTGGTGGGCACGGATTCTCGAGACAATATGTATGCCAGACAGAGAGTATATATGGATAAAGCACCGGATCACACTGAACTCCCAATCTCTCAATGGGGAGGCTAAGTGTTGGCTCACAATTATCAACAGCCGGTTGCTGCCCTCCAGCAACACTACCGTTGTCAATGGGCCACGACCAATAGCTATCTACTATTTTATGACCCACCAGGATTTTGATGTCGCCAAGCTCCTTCATGATGAGATGTTCATCCGCTCTCCAGAAGTACTAAAGGGATTTTACTTCCCCTCTCTGGTTACAAAGCTTTGCCGCACTGCATGAGTCCTTAAAAATCCCAAAGTAGATGGGAAACTGCCTGTGAAAGCCCCATTTCGGGCCAGCAAGATAACAGTGGGGAGAGAGCAGGTAGTGGTAGTTGATGATGATGATGAAGCTGATGAGGCTGCTGAGGACACTGCTGTCCCACCACTACCGAGAGCTGATGAGGCGGGCCCATCAAAGCCCCGCCGAAGTACCCGCCTGACAGATTTGGAGCAAGAAATGGCTGGTCTCCGCACTTTTGTCACTGACCTGGGCACCAGAGTTGACACTCTGACCACTCAACAGGCCAAGTCGGAGAAAAAGATTATGGGATGGCTTCGAGCGCTAGGACGAGCATGTCACCTCGATCCTGGCACCGTCTCTGATCAGGATTGAGCTTCAGGGAAGTCCCCTTACCTTACTCTGCTTTATATTTGTTGACATGGGGACATGCCAAATTTTTAAGTGTGGGGTGGGGGATGGCTGTTGTTGTAAAAAAGATTTTATAACTTTGTATGATGTTGCTTTCTTTTCGATTGTTTGGTATTTTAGGGTCATGTTAGTTAACTCTGACTTGTCCCGAAGACGGATACCTTTCGACAGGTCTCTTGAGGGACATTAGTCGAACAAAAAAAAAAAACAAAAAGATTTTTTTTATTTTAGGTAGTGTAGTAACTCCCCCTTGGTTTTTCTTTGGGCCACGGTTCTTTTCCAAGGGTTTAGCTTGAACCGGGTGTAAGTAATTTTTCTTTTATTTTGTTTTTAGTTTTTAGTTAGTATTGATGGGCNGTTAGTTAACTTCGACTTGGCCCGATGACGGACACCTTTCGACAGGTCTCTTGAGGGACATTAGTCGAACAAAAAAAAACGGGGAATATAAGGACTCTTCCTGATGACGGATCCTTTAGACAATTTCTTGAGGGAAGTAAGTCTAGAGAAAAGACCAAAAAGATTTTTTTTTAATTTTAGGTAGTGTAGTAACTCCCCCTTGGTTTTTCTTTGGGCCACGGTTCTTTTCCAAGGGTTTAGCTTGAACCGGGTGTAGGTAGTTTTTGTTTATTTTGTTTTTAGTTTTTAGTTAGTATTGATGGGCTACGAGCTGAAATAGAAAGAGAAACCCTTGGCGTTAATACACCTGAACACAGTAGACACTAGAGTGTAACGCTTAGTCTCAGTGGTTGACTCTTGCTAAAGTGCCTTAAATTTGTATCTTTATAAGTGACTTGAAGACTCAAAAGAGAGTGTCTTGATAAGCCAATCTGGAGTGAGTCATGTGCCATGTGTGTGTGAGCTGTACTGTATTCTATGCTTTACATTGGATGCCTAGAACTTGCCCTGTGTGTTTGCAAAGCGAAATAGTAGCTTCATACAGTCTTAGAAGTGATATAGGCATTTCTTTGTTAAGCCAGATATATAAAGTAGACCCACCTAAATGTAATACATCGTAGTTAACCCCGTTGAGCCTATAAGCCTGTTTCTTTGGCAACCACATTGCGAACCTTACCCAATTGTTTGAATAGCCATCTGTTTGAACCCCTTTTACCTCTCATGAGCACTTGAATGGCCTTGAAATATGCAAAAGTTAAAGTGTGGGGTGGTGGTTTGGTTTTTGAGTGGAACCAATGAAATAGAGGAAAGGTGCAGTTTTTGGAAAAGTAAAAGAAGAAGCACCACTTAAAAAAAAAGAATGAATAAATGTAGTAGTTGATAAGTGGTGGCTTTTACAAATGCACCTAAAGGAATGGGATGTTATAAAAAAAAATGTGGTGGAACGTCTGGTTGACATAAGTATGATTTTGGAGGTTAATGTGAGTGTATTAAAAGTGCTTAGGGAGGTTAGTCACTATATCTAAATATATCCTACCCATCTCTTAGCCTACATTACAACCAAGTGAAGTCCTAATTGATCTTAGACTGAATAGGCTTGATTAGTAGAGTAGTACACTACGGGCAAGCCTATGGTGCATCTTTGTGGCATGTGAATGTTCCTTTTGAGAGTGCGCGAATTTTGTCTATCTAAGTTCCTAATTGTTCTTAATAATATTGTTTGTGGAACTACTCTCTTGTGTGACGTGAGGGCATGTGATTCATGAAGGAAAGGTAAGTCTTGACCTCTGTATAGAGTAGTTTGAGTAAGTATGAATATTGCACGGCACGTGAGATTCGACTTTTGAGGCAAAGGTTGTTCACTACTAGGTGCAACTTTGGTGAATTGTTCTTGGTGTGATACGTTAAGGGAAAAAGCTTGGGGAAGGAACTTTGATAGAATGTGGTGGATTGCTCGAGGACTAGCAATGATTTAAGTGTGGGGTGTTGATAATAGGCTATATTGACGATATTTACACCCTAAATGTACCATGCTTTATTGTGTTTGAAAGGATAAATGATAACAAAATGCTCTAATTGATGTTCTTTTGCTTCACAGGGATTAATCCAAGTTAGGAAGAACTATGGAGTGTTTTGGAGGCAATAATGTGGAAAAAAGGCCAATCAAGAAGCACCCGAGCGGAAAGAAGCAAAAAAGAGGACTGAGATTGAGCCACCGCGACCGCGGTGGGACTGCGGCAAGCCAATGAAGCGAGGCAAAATGATTGTTCCTCACCGCGGTCGCGCCGCGTTCTGCCCCGGCTGCGGTGAACTGTGCACTTACCCAGAACTTTTGGGACCAAAGTGTAAATAGGGGAAAACTTATTCCAAACCCTTATAAACTCAAGAAGCTCGCCCAAGAAAGTATCAAGCTTGTTTTTAGACTACTTTAGAGGCAAGAACAAGTGTGAGAAGAACAACCAAACATTAGAGTTTTCTATCTTCTCTTTATTATTGCAATTACACATTATGAATAATTTAGTAGTTTTATCTTGTTTTGTTATGAGTAGCTAATTCCTTAGTCTAGGGTTTTGATGGAACCTTTGAAGGATGAACTTCTTGTTATGTTAATATAGTTTGCCCAGTTTAATCTCTATTTGTTCAACTACGTTCTTGTTGTAGTTAATTGATAGGATCCTCAATTAGTTGTGCCTGTTTAGTGTGCATAACTCGGGAGAGAGTGCATATTTAGGTAATTGTTGAACAATACCACTCCCAAAGTATATGAGGGATCAATAACCGAGGGTTAAAGGCGGGATTAGGGATAATGAAGCCTTGGGTGCAATCTAAAGTGAGCTGTAATAAACAAAGCCAGCTAGCGTAACTCGGCAGAGTGCGTCTAGTAAATTATCGTGATTACTCAGGAGAGATTTACGGTAATAAGAGGCTCATGATTGATAGAGACGATTAGGCAATTCTATGTGAAACATAACCGGAAGGGATTCCATCAATAGGGGAAATCATAACCTTAGATCCTTCTCTTAATTGTTTACAACTTAATCATAGTAGTCTTTATTTGCTTAATTGTAGTCAGTCTTAGTTCGTAGAAACATCCTCAATTGTTATTCAAAACGTTTGGGAAGTTGATTACGTAGAATTTCGCAAGTCTAACAAGAGTAATTGATAGGTTAATTCATTGTGGGTTCGACTCTGGGCTAAATACTCAGGTTATATTTGCAACGTCCGCTTAGTCCTTTTTATAAGGCATAGTTAGGCGTGATCATTCAACATCAGTTGTTCAGGTTCTTCATGGCTCTAAAGCTTGAAGAAAGTTTTAATGACTCATTTTTAATTTACTCCGGCTAAGATATGGTGCACTCCTTTGGGGCTATGCTATGCCAAAGTTAGACGCCGAAGCGATAAGCGACAATGAAGCACCGACAAAGATTGTTAGGCAAATCATAGAATTGGATACTTATGTGAAGATAGTTATAGAATAGTTTTCTGTTTTATAGATTGTATTTTCTGCTTATTACTGAATTGATCATGGTTTTACGCAACCTTTTTGTTTAGAATACATGAATGTGTTTTTTGTCTTAATGCAACTGTTATTATGAATACATTCATTTTTTTTATATACTTCTGTATTCAAGTTCTCATGATTCAAGAATTCATTTTAACGTTACTGTTTTTAAAAAGTACTAAAAATAATGTAATCAAATGTCATTGTATTAACAGTATTTTTTTTATGCTTAATACATGAATTTTCTTTAAATCTTTTTGTAATAAATGTATTCATATTTAGTTGTATTTTTCTATTTTTCAAGTCTAGTAAAAACTTTGATTAAATACACTAAATGTACAGGAACCACTAACAGTATATACACGTTGCTTGTATGTATTATGCTGTATTTTTGTATTTGTGTATTCATATGTACATAGTTGTATTCTGTTTTCAAATGTATTTTGAATTAAATTATAATGTATTTAAGCATTTACAGTATATATACATGTTATATATATATATATAGACACACACACACACACACACACACACACCATTTTTTGAATGTATCAGGAAACTTAACAGTAATGTATTTAGTGATCTACCTTTAAGAAATTCATCCAGGAACAATCAAATACATCTAGAAACCAATAAGTAATAGAAAATCCAGAATAAATCCAAAAATAGTGATTGAAGGAATTAAAAGTAGAACATCAACTAATTCCTACAAGTACGCTTATTATGTCCACCCTACCCACATATACTACATGAATGTTGACTCTTCTTCTGAAGCATTTCATTTAATGGCTTATCGCGCTTCTTCTTTGGCCTTCCAGGAGGTCTCTTCCATTTGGGTGGTAAGACAATTTCCTCTGATATATGTGCTGGTATATTCCATTCACTTCGGTCAGGAAGAGGATACACGGGGACCTTGTATGTCATTACAACAGACCTTGGTTTGTAATAGACCGAGCAATACTCATCTGACATTAGAAACTTGCTTTTCATGACAGCCCAAGCAAGTGGGCATGCTAGCTCGTCCACTTGGAACCTCCCACAACTGTAATTTTTCTTTTAGAGACAAACGTGTAATGCCTTCCTTCATCATTCACAATGTGCAAGTGTTCAGTCGATTGTACAACCTACATTAAACGGAGAAACATAAGTTTTGGACAACATGAGATAGTCAAATAAACCCTCAACAAATGAAAACTGATAAACATAATGAATAAAGATGGCATGGCATCACCCATCGTGCTTTTACTCTCAATCTCACCATGAAATGGTAATAATGGCACAGCATCACCCTTCGTACTTTACTCTCAATCACTCCATAAAACGATAAATACGGCATGACATCACTCTTCGTGCTTTAACTCTCTTCCTCACAATGTATTAATCAGTAAATGAAGCAATAAACAACACGACATCCCCTTTCGTGCTTTAACACTCTCCCTTACCATGTAGTAATGAATATCAGAATAAGCAAGAATAAATCTTACGTCAATAATAGTTCCAAGATACCAATCCTCAATTTCAAGGAAATACTCAACCATCACAATTTAATTCATAAATGCGGAAAGAACGCTCAAATAAGAAATAAACTAATCTAAGCATGGATATCACAAGTAAAGAAAGTAATAAATTACAAGCAACAAGTCCCACCCGCATGCTTTAACCCAACAACAACGCATAAGTACTCGTCATCTCATATATACGATGTACCCACACAGTTAAACACGCAACAAATAGGCAAACAAGTCCTAATCCCTCAAGTCAAGGTTAACCACGACACTTATATCGCTCCACAATCGACTCAAAGTCCAACCACGGTCTTGCTTTTCGAACAAGTCTCCGAACCAACCAAGTCTAGAAAATTATTAACCAAACGATTCACAATAAGCGTTAGGAACTACCCATGAATGAAAGAGGTTCAATTTAGGTCATTATTGAAAAATTAAAAAAAATCAACACTGGGCCCGCTTGGTCAATACCCGAAATTCAGATCAATATCCGATTACTCATTCACCCCCAAGCCCGATTATGTAATTTATTTCGAAATCCGACCTCAATTCGAGGTATAAATTTTAATTTTACAAAAATCCCTAATTCATCCCAAATTCTCAATTTCTACCATGTAAATCCTAGATTTAAGGTTGAAATCTTATGAAAGAAAGTGGGTAATTGAAAGGAAGTAGCTAGAGTCACTTATCAATGAATTGAGAAAGAAAAGCTCTTGGAAAAATCGCCTCTAAGGTTTTTAGGGTTGATAATTTGAAAGAATGAGCAAAATCCCGTCTATCTCAGTTTTTACCTAGTTGCGGATGTTGCAATTGCAATATTTTTTTCGCAATTGTGATGTGAGGTCGCAAATGCAAACTCCTCTCAGAAACCCAGTCCTCGCAAATGCGATGCTTTTGATCGCAAATGCAAACCCCAAGCCTTTGCAAATGCGGACCACTTCTTCACAAATGCCAGGAACATGCCGAGTCGCAAATGCGACTCTGCCTTTGCAAGAGCGGAATTAGCAAGTTCACAAATGCGAACTTTTACCTCGCAACGAAACTTCCCCAGCCAACCCATGCTCGCAAATGCGAAGCCTTGTTCGCAAAAGCAAGGCTCGAAAGTGAGACCTGCAACAGAACACCAGAAGCAAAAAGAGCATCAGCTATTCTACCAAGTCCGAAATTACTCCGTGGTGTAACGACCCGATCGGTCGTTTTGAGCATTTAAATCTCATTCAGCTATTTGGCGTCTCGAGTATCATCGTTATATGTATTATGACTTATGTGAATCGTCGGTTTTGGTTTTCAGGTTATTCGGAATTGATTTGGAAGAATGAATTTCATGATTTAAGCTTTAAGTTGGAAGATTTAACCAAGTTTGACTTTTTGGTATTTGACCTCGGATTGGAGTTTTGATGGTTCCGTTGCTCATCTCGCTTTTCGTTCATTTTCTCCACGAAAACATAGCCGCCATAATAAGAAGCAGGCTAGCTCCGTTGGGTGATTTTGGACTTAGGAGCGTGTTCGGATGTGATTCGGAGGTCCGTAGTTGAATTTGGCCTGAAATGGCGAAAGTTGGATTTTGGAAAGTTTGATCGGGAGTGGACTTCTTTATATCGGATTCGGATTTTGGATCCAGGAATTGGAATATCTTCGTTATGTCATTTGGGACTTGTGTGCAAAATTTGGGTTAATTCCTGATTGGTTTGCTATGTTTTGACACGAGTTATGGATGTTGAAAAGTTCAAAGTTCATCAAGTTTGAATGGAGGTGCAATTCGTTGTTTCGATGTTGTTATGTGTGATTTGAGGCCTCGAGTAGGTCCGTGTTGTGTTTCCGGACATGTTGGTATGCTCGGAGGGGTCCCGAGTGGCTCAGGCGTGTTTCGGATTGATTTCAGATTATTTTTACTTCATTTTTCATTGCTGGCTCTGTAGAATTCCGGGCTTCTGGTTACCTTAATTGCGATTGCGGAGAGGGGACCGCGATCGTGCATTGTTGGTTTCTAGCTAGGAAGAAGTTGTTCTTCGCGTTTGCGAGTCCTCAGACGCGTTCGCATAGCTTGGTGCAGATTGTGCATCGCGTTCGCGCAAGCATCCACGTGTTTGTGTAGTGTATTTTAGGTAGAGTTGGGCAAAGGTTATTTCTCTTCGCGTTCGCGATGTTGTTACGTGATCTAGTAGCTTTGAGAGCCTTGTGTACCGCGTTCGCGAGGCAATTGCTGCAGTCGCATAGTGTATTTTGGGGAGGCTGCTGTGTTTGTTCTTCGCGTTAACGGAGCCTTGTCCGCGTTCACATAGAGTCTTTTGGTGGCAGTGCATTTTGTTCATCGCGAACGCGATGAATTTCCTGCGATCGCATAAGAGGAGTGCCTGGGCAGATTATAAAGTACTCTATTTTGAGAGTTTCGGCCATTTTTACATTTTTGGAGCTATGGAGATCGGATTGAGGAGATTCTTGAAGCAATTTTCACCATATTAATTGGGGTAAGTGTTCTCTACTCAGTTTTGGTTATATAACGTGAAATCTATCTTCGTTTTTGGTAATTGGATTGTGATTTTTTAAAGAGGAAATTGGGGATTTTAGCCTAAAGTTTCATAAAGCGAATTTTTGAGTTTTGAACACCGATTTGGAGGCGGATTTGAGTGAAACTAGTATGGTTGGACTCGTAATTGAATGGGTTGTCGGAATTTGTGATCTTTGCCAGGCTCCGAGGTGCGGGCCCGGATGTGACTTTTGGCCGGTTTTGGGTTTTGATTAAGGATTCGACCTTTATCATTTGGAATTGTTTCCTTGGGCTTTATTTGATGTATTTGAGTTGCATTTGATTAGTTTGGAGCCGTTCGGAGGTCGGTACGCGCGAGATGGCAGTTTTAGAGCAAGGCTTGGCTTGCTCGGTATTGGAATTGGCTTGTTCGAGGTAAGTAACACTTCTAAACTTAGTGTTGAGGGTATGAAACCCCGAGTTATGTACTATGTGATTGATGTTGAGGTGACGCACATGCTAGGTGACGGGTGTGTGGGCGTGCACCATGTGAATTGTGACTCTGTTATTTCTATGGCACTGTGTAGTTACCTGATCATACTTGAGCTATTGAGTTGTGATCCATGTTAAAATCCATGTCTAGGCTACATGTTTATCCTGTTGGGACTTAGTGAGGTCATTTCTGCTGTTGAGCTATCCACTTTTATTGCATTGCATACTCAATCATACGCATTCATATGCATATCATATCTTAGTCTCTGTTACTATTTGTTGATACATCACATTATTATTTTTGGGCTGATATTTCATGACATTGAGAGCCCGAGAAACTGGAGAGATTGATGACTGAGTGAGGCCGAGGGCCTGATTGTGAGGACATTTATGGGATCGGGCTGCACACCGCAACATGTTTCATTTATTTATGCCTTGATTGGCTTGATATAGCGCTTGGGCTGAAGGAGCCCCTCCGGAGTCGGTACACACCCCCAATGAGCGCATGTACCTGCTGAGTGCGAGTGCCGAGTGCCGAGTGATTGGGAGGATTAAGTGATTGTGAGGACTGAGTGGCTGTGAGGACCGAGTGACTGGGATGACTAAGTGAATTGATACTCTGAGAGTATGTATATGGTTTTATCACTGAGTCGCATCGCATTTGGCATGCACACGTGACATGCATAGAGATGCATTTTCCTCATGTTGTACGGTATTACGTCATTCATGACTTCTCACACATCTTTACATATGGGCATAGAGAGGTATTTTACACTTGCTATCTGAAAAGAAAATGAAACATCATATTTATTATTGGAAGGATTTTTGAGAAAATTCACAATATTCATACTTACTCATATTTTCGGTGGTTTGGTTAGAGATTTGGAATTTTCACTGATATACTTGAGAAGCAGAACTATTTTTCGGAAATCATGATTAAGTTGAGCATGTTAGCTTTGAATTATGATGATAGGCTATAATTACATATTTTAGTCGATTATTACACTCTAATTTACTGCACTTTAGTTGAGTTTGCGCTTTAATCGCTAGTGTTTTGCACTAACAATGTGTTTTATGCCTTGTAGGAGTGATTCCGAGCTATATAGATGTTATGGAATGAATTCAAGTGATTTGGAGCTTTGAAGTCTGAGTAAAAGCCCAAGGAATTAAGCCAGGATCGTATTCGGGGATCAACGGATGATAAAACAACAAAACGAAGACTCGAGGAGGCATATTGCGCACTGTAAAATAGACATAACTTTTAGCTCAAAACTCCATTTGGGTTCCACAATATATGGTTGGAAAGATAACTCAAAGGGCTACAACTTTTATGTTTTATGTTTTTCCAAATTCCAAACGGAACAGGGTGAAAAATGCGGTAGAAACCGCAACCGCGGAACTGACCGCGACAGAAAATCAGAGAGCTTGTCTGGCCGCGGTCCTACCACGTTTTGGCTGTGGCCGCGCCGCTCCAGGCGTCAAAAGAAGTCCTATTTCGTCCGGGACAAGGTTATTTCGGCCCTACACTATTCCAACTTGTATAAAAGGGGTCCTAAACCTATTTTGAAGGGTAGGGGACATATTTTGGACACAAATTAGACATAAGAAGAGCAAGAGGCAAGGAGGATCATTGGGCATCAATATTTAATCTTCTTCTTTGTTCTTTTACCTTTGAATATGAATTCTTTTGTGATTTTTGTTATTTTCATGAGTAGCTAACTTTTCTAATCTAAGGTATTGGTGAAACCCGTTGGGGATGAATTGGTTGTTATAAGTAATATAGATGTGAATTAGTTTAATCTCTATTTGTTCAACTATGTTTTGATTGTGGTTAATTGAAAGGATCCTCAATTAGCCGTTCCTATTTATTATGTATCTGCTTGAGAGAGAGTGCATATTTAGGTAGTTGTTTGAACAACATCACTCCCGGAGTATAGGCGAGAGTCATAACCGAGGGTTTAGAGGTTGGATTAGAGATAATGATACCTCGGGTGCGATCTAAGTGAACTGTAATGCGAATCTAGGTAGCGGAGCTTGAGAGAGTGCGTCTAGTAAATTATCATAATTGCTTGAGAGAGATTTATGATAGCTGGAGAGTTCATGATTGATAGAGGCAACTAAGTCAACGCTATAAGAAACATACAACCAAGGAAATCAACAACGGGGGAAACCATTACCTTAGACCTTTATTCAAATTGTTTACAATTCAAGCATAATTAGTTTTCAGCTGTTTATTTATTTTCAATCTTGTCTTCTTGGTGATATTAAACAGATACAGCTAAGCCTTAGTTCTATGTGAGATTCGACTCTGGACTTTTAGACCGGATTATATTTGCAGCAACCGCTTATCCTTTTTAGGACTAGAGTTGGGCGTGATCAAATTTTGGCGCCGTTGCCGGGTAACTAACGGTGTAGTTGTAGCTGTATATATTGCTAGGGTTCAAGTTTGAACTTTTAGTTTGTTTTATTTTTTTTGTATTTTTTTTATAACTGTTGATTTGAGAAACATGGCATCTTGAAATTATGGGAATTTAGGTGTAGATAATTCTACTATTGATCTCCATACATATTGTGAAGGAAACCACCCGTGGCAAAATTTTCAAAACGTTCCTAAGAGCGAGTTATGTGCACCAACTCAATCTTATTTCTGGAATGTGTGTGATGTGTGTGGTGGTAAAAATGGTCACCTTCATGGTTGTGCTTATATTTCTTATTTTCCCCCAACCCCTTGCTATGATGGTTCTACCTTTTCTTGTGAAGTTAATAGGAAAAAAAAACCTGGGAATGCTGACATGAAGGAGATCAAGGATATGCTAAAGTGCCTTCTGGAACAAAACAATGAGAAACAATTGCACATAGAAAGGCAAGAGGCAACTATTCGCAAGTTGGAGGCTCAATTGAGTCAAGTGGTTGGAGCTTTTAATGCTCAACAAGCCAATATTGAGGATAGTAGCCAAGAAGAGCATGAATTTGAGGTGTTAATTGGGGAGGTTAGAGTAGAACATCAACAACCTAGCCAACTAGAATTTGAGGATGTCAATGTTGAAGAAGTAAAACTAGAGTCAACCAAGGACATTGAAGATACAAATTTAGTTGACTCTAGTGTGATTGGTGTTGAGGAGGTTAAAAATCTTGAAGTTCATGTATTTGAGCGCGTTGAGCCTCATTCCAAACACTTCTCTACATTATGTTCAGACGGTGAAATGGAAATTCACCCCTATGAGCGCAAAAAGGAGTTCAAGGAAGAGTAGATGAGCCTTATATTTTGGATTTCTCAAGGCCGTCTAGGCAAGGTGACACTCCTCCGTCGAGAGCCAACAAGTGCATAAGATTTTATCTAATTTTTGGCTCGCAAGAATTTGTACCGCCCCAAGAGCATAATCATAAGCTTGAAGCAAAACTTGGGGTTCAATTCATAAGCTCGAGGTGGACGCAAAAAGTGATTCGCGTCGTGCCGCGACGTTAAATCAAGCGCTTGTTGGGAGGCAACCCAGCTTTATTGCTTTCTTTTATTTATTTATTTATTTAATTGTATTATTTTTGTAGTGTCAATTTTTTTTTAGGAGAATGGAAAGCAAAGGTATTGGAAGGATGCAACAGCAAACCAAATGGATGGAACTAAGTGTGAGGTACCCGCACGAAGGACCAAGCTTGGGAGAAGTCTGAGTACCCCATGAATTATTAGTGCTTCGGCCTTTGGCCTACCAGGGAGTCTCTTTTACCCTTCTATTAGTTATGGTGTGCATTGGGGACAATGCACAATTTGAAGTGTGGGGTGATGAGATTGTCTGGGTGACTTTTCATGCTACTTTAGCTGTATTAGTTTAATTAAATAGTTTTTTTTAAAGATTGGACTTTTCCCGACGATGGATCTATTAGACAATTTTATTGAGGGATTTAAGTCTAAAGAAAAAAAAAGATTTTCTTTGTAGGTAGTGTAATAATTCCCCCTTGGTTTTTCTTTGTGCCACAGTTCTTTTCCAAGGGTTTTATTTGAACCGGGTGTAGTTAGTTTTTTTTTGAGGAATAGGAGCCATTGTGTTGTGTTTTGAATTGAAGCAATATCTCTTGACTTTGTTATGCCTTGAGAATAGTGAGTACTTTGGTTGTGACGCTTAGGCTCAGTTTTTGACTCTTGTATAAGTACCTTAAATTGTATGATTTTAAATTTGCTTAACTGCTTTGACTAGAGTGTCTTGATGAATCCAATCCTGAGTGAGTTATGTGCCATGTGTGTGTGAGGTTTTGTGTTATTCTGTGCATTGCATTTGATGCCTAGAACTTGCCCCATGTGTTTGCAAAGTGAAATAGTAGTGTTATTCAGTCTTGGAAGTGATATAGGCGTTTTCTTGTTGAGCCAGATATGTATATTTTACCCACCTAATTGTTATGTATCGTAGTTAACCCCTTTGAGCCTGTAATCCTGTTTCTTTGGCAACCACATTACAAGTCTTACCCAATTGTTTGAATGGACTATCTATTTGAACCTTTTAACCTCTCATAAGCACTTGAATGGTGAGGATTTATGTAAAAGTTAAAGTGTGTGGTGGTTGGTTTGGCTGTTGAGTGGAACTAATTGAATAAGGAGAAAGGTGCACTGTTTTGAAAAAGGAAGAGTCACTTAAATTGAAAAAAAAATATAGTTGGATTGTTGTGAAAAAAAAAATTCCTTGATAAGTGGTGGCTCTTGACGTAAGTGTGCTTAAAGAAGAATGGGGTAATTTACATTGATGTGAAGGTGGAATTTTTGTTTGACATAAGTATGGGGTTTAAATGTTAAAATGTATGTATTAAAGTGCTTAGGGAGGTGTAGTCACTCTTATATCTAAATATATCCTACCCGTCCCGTAGCCTACATTACAACCAAATAAAGTTCTAATTGATCCTAGATTGAATGAGCTCGATTAGTGGAGTAGTACACTACGGGCAAGCTTATGGTGCATCTTTTGTGGCATATGAATGTTATTTCTGAGAGTAAGTGAATTCCTAAGTGTTCTTAAATTTTATTGTGTGGAACTACTCTCTTTTGTTGTGTGAGGGCATTTGATTCATGAAGGAAAGGTAATGTCAGTGACCTCTATATTAGAGTAAGTGGGTGAGTTGTGAATAATGCGTGGTACTTGTGAGTCAAATCTTGAGGTGAAGATGTTACGCTTTTGTGCTTAGTCTATCTTGAGTTCCTAAGTGTTCTTAAATTTTATTGTGTGGAACTACTCTCTTTTGTTGTGTGAGGGCACTTGATTCATGAAGGAAAGGTAATGTCAGTGACCTCTATATTAGAGTAAGTGGGTGAGTTGTGAATAATGCGTGGGACTTGTGAGTCAAATCTTGAGGTGAAGATGTTACGCTTTTGTGCTTAGTCTATTTTAAATACTCTTGGTGTGATGAGTTAGGAGAATTGTTTAAAAAGGTCGTGTCTATAAAAAAAAGTGTAGTTTGATTGCTCGAGGACGAGCAATGGTTTAAGTGTGGGGTGTTGATGATAGGCTATAATTACGTATTTTAGTCGATTATTACACTCTAATTTACTGCACTTTAGTTGAGTTTGCGCTTTAATCGCTAGTGTTTTGCACAAACGGTGTGTTTTATGCCTTGTAGGAGTGATTCCGAGCTATATAGATGTTATGGAATGAATTCAAGTGATTTGGAGCTTTGAAGTCTGAGTAAAAGCCCAAGGAATTAAGCCGGGATTGTATTCGGGGATCAACGGAAGATAAAACAACAAAACGAAGACTCGAGGAGGCATATTGCGTACTGTCTAGTAAAATAGACATAACTTTTCTCTCAAAACTCCATTTGGGCTCTACAATATATGGTTGGAAAGCTAACTCAAAGGACTACAACTTTCATGTTTTACGTTTTTCCAAATTCCAAACGGAATAGGGTGAACAACGCGGTAGAAATCGCGACCGCGGAACTGACCGCGACAGAAAATCGGGAGAAATTCAAAAATAGCCAGATTTACCACTGGTCGTTGAAAAATAGCCAAGTTTCAAAAGTCATCGAAATTTAGCCACTTTAAATCTGAGCGAAAACACTGTTCAAAATCCGGAAAAATACGCCCGCAAATTTTATGGGAGTTCCAGCATAAGTATGCTTGAACTCCCGTAAATTTTACGGGAGTTCCAGGATAACTATGCTGGAACTCCCGCAAATTTTACGGGAGTTCAAGCATAATTATGCTGGAACTCCCGCAAATTTTACGGGAGTTCCAGCAAGTATAATTGTCCAGTATAATATATTGGAGTTTGGAGCACTGGTGCTCCAGTCTCCCGCAAATTTTACAGGAGTTAGCAAAGTATACCGGTCCAGCATAATATGCTGGAGTTCGTACACAAATGCACCAGAACTCCCGTATATTATACTGGACCGGTCCCTGTTGCAGCAAAATAGTGGCTATTTTTCATTGACTTGATAAACGCTGGCTATTTTTCATTGACCAGTGTGAAAACTGGCTATACCATGATATTTTAACCAGAAAATCAGAGAGTTTGTCTGGCCGCGGTCCTACCGCGTTTTGGCCGCGGCCGCGCCGCTCCAGGCGTCAAAAAGAAGTCCTATTTCGTCCGGAACAAGGTTATTTCGTCCCTACACTATTCCAACTTGTATAAAAGGGGTCCTAAACCTATTTTGAAGAGCAGGGGACATATTTTGGACACAAATTAGACATAAGAAGGGCAAGAGGCAAGGAGGATCATTGGGCATCAATATTTAATCTTCTTCTTTGTTCTTTTACCTTTGAATATGAATTCTTTTGTGATTTTTGTTATTTTCACGAGTAGCTAACTTTTCTAATCTAAGGTATTGGTGAAACCCGTTGGGGATGAATTGGTTGTTATAAGTAATATAGATTTGAATTAGTTTAATCTCTATTTGTTCACATATGTTTTGATTGCGGTTAATTGAAAGGATCCTCAATTAGCCGTTCCTATTTATTATGTATCTGCTTGAGAGATAGTGCATATTTAGGTAGTTGTTTGAACAACATCACTCCCGGAGTATAGGCGAGAGTCATAACCGAGGGTTTAGAGGTTGGATTAGAGATAACGATACCTCGGGTGCGATCTAAGTGAACTGTAATGCGAATCTAGCTAGCGTAGCTTGAGAGAGTGCGTCTAGTAAATTATCATAATTGCTTGAGAGAGATTTATGATAGCTGGAGAGTTCATGATTGATAGAGGCAACTAAGTCAACTCTATAAGAAACATACAACCAAGGAAATCAACAACGGGGGAAACCATTACCTTAGACCTTTATTCTAATTGTTTACAATTCAAGCATAGTTAGTTTTCAGCTGTTTATTTATTTTTAATCTTGTCTTCTTGGTGATATTAAACAGATACAGCTAAGCCTTAGTTCTCTGTGGGATTCGACTCCGGTCTTTTAGACCGGATTATATTTGCAGCGACCGCTTATCCTTTTTAGGACTAGAGTTGGGCGTGATCAAGTTACTTCTTTTATTACTTGCCTTACATTGTTATGAATTGTTGTTAGCTATTGGATGTTGGACCCGACGTATGTTCCAACTCGTCACTACTTTCAACGTAAGGTTAGGTTTGTTACTTATGGGAATTTAGATTCATAAAACTCTATTTATGTAGTTTTCGGACAGATGAAGTATTAATTTCATACCAGCTTTGTAAATTCTATTCTTAGAAGCTCATGATTTGTACTACAGTCCTTGCGAAATGTATAAGATTAATATATTTTCTTTCCTTTATTGTTTGATTAAATTATATTGGAATTGGATAGAGGGTAATTGGCTTACCCAGCGGGTTGAGTTAGGTGCCATCACGACTAGTGTGATGACCAAAAGGTCATCTTCTGTTTTAGAATCCGATTCCGTATTCCAAGGCCTTGAAAACCTCATTTTTATCTCTCCTTGATTTACGTGCGCAGTCCAGGCGTGCATCCGGAAAGCCCTCATGTGAATAGAATTTAAGAAAAAATGATTTTTGGCTTAAAAAGATGATTTTTGTTGACTTCGGTCAATGTTTTGGGTAAACGGACCTGGACCCGTGTTCAGACGGTCTCGGAGAGTCCGTAGTAAAATATGGGACCTGGGCGTATGCCCGAAATGAAATTCCGTTGTCCCTAGCCCGAGAAATGAATTTTTGAAAGAAATTGATAATATTGAAAATTCAATAATTTAAAAGATTTGATCTTGTTGGTATCGGGCCCGTATTTTGGTTCTGGAGCCCGGTACAGGTCTGTTATGATATTTAAACCTTATCTGTGAAATTTGGTGAAAAACAGAAGTGATTTGACGTGATTCAGACCTTTGGTTGAGAAAAATAGAAAGTTTGATACTATTTTGAAAATTTCATGTGTTTTGGTGTTGAATTCATAGTTCTGGGTGTTATTTGGCAATTTGATGGCATGAGCAAGTTCTATGATGTTTTAAGACTTGTGTGCATGTTTGGTTTGGAGCTCCGAGGGCTCAAGTGAGTTTTGGATAGGCTACAGAATGATTTTGGAACTTAGAGAATTGCTGGTGTATCTGGTATCTGTTGCAGGCCTCTGATCTCGCAATTGCGAGATCAGGCTTCGCAAATACGAGCAAAGCAGGCATGGCAATTGGGAGGCCTTTATCGCAATTGCGAAGAAGGCATGAGCCAACAGAGTTCGCAAATGCGAACATATCTTCGCAATTGCTAAGAGAGTCTGGGAAGGGGTGTGATTGCAAATGCAATCTTTTTGTCGCATTTGCGGAGGTCCCTGATCGCAATTGCAATCATTACCTTCGCAATTGCGAAGGCAGCAGAATGTGGGGAGCTTCGCATTTGCGATGGCTCTTCGCATTAGCGAGCTTCGCATTTGCGAAGCTCAGGTCGCAAATGCGACATTTGCAGTTGTTCAAAACATAACTTAGACGGAATTTTTCATTCATTCTCCCATTTTTCAAAACCTAAACTTCAAGAGCCGTTTCTCCTATGGGCAATTTCTTCCCCAAATCATAGGTAAATGATTCTTAACTTGTTTCTTTCAATCTATTTCATCTTTTTACAAGATTTCATCCTAGAATCTAGGGGTTTTCATGGTGGAATTGGGTGTTTTTGGGTAGAACTTAGGAATTTCAAAATTTAAGGATTTAGACCTCAAATTGAGGTCGGATTCAAAAACCAATTGTATATCCGGGCTCGGGGGTGAATGGGTAATCGGGTTTTGGTCTAAATTTCGGGTTTTGACCAAGCGGGCCTGGGGTCAGTTTTTGACTTTTTGGGGAAAATATTGGGAAATCTATAATTATGCATTGGAATTGGTTTCTTTAGCGTTTATTGATGTTATTAAGTTAATTATGGCTAGATACAAGTGGATTGGTGGTGGAATCGAGAGGTAAAGCGGTATTTGAGCTGTGAATTACCCGTTGGCTTGAGGTAAGTGTTTGGTCTAACCTTGACTTGAGGGATTAGGGATCCCCAACTTGCTTGCTATGTGAAATACCATGTGTATGGCGTATAGGTGTGGTGACGAGCAGCTATGTGTCGCCAAATTACATGTTTAGCCTGTTCCCTTTCCCGGTTTCCCTATATATTGCTTTCCTGTCGTAATTGCTACTTGCTTATTGATGCTTCCATGTCTAATTGCTTCTTGTTAAATGTTGTTTCTCTATTGGTATTATTAATTATTCCGTAGTTTCATCCTATCACACTGTTGGTTTACGTTAGTTTATTGGTGATTCGTGGTACACTTTGGTTGGTCTCCCCGTGTAGTAATAATTGATGAAGTTTCATAATTGTAGTGATCTTCCGTTGTGTTGGTTTGAGGTATAAGTGTTGTGGAGGATTTGAATTAATTTGTGAAATACTTGTTCTCATTTTATTATTGGTACTGATATAGTGGGATCAGGTTGCACGCCGCAACAAGAGGAATACGGGTGAAATGTGATTGTCTGGTGAGATCGGGTTGCACGCCGCAACAAGGAGTAATAAGGGTGGACAGGTGGGATCGGGTTGCACGCCACAACAGGAGGAATAAGGGTGATATATTGAGGAGTAATAAGGGTGGACTAGTGGGATCGGGTTGCACGCCGCAACAAGGAGTAATAAGGGTGAATATTAATATTGTTATTGATTATATGGTGGGATCAGGATGCACGCTGCATCATGTGTTGTTTATGTATTCTTCTTCTGATGAGGTTCATTATTGTGGTGTTGAAACTCCCTTAAGGATTGGTTATAGCAGAGTATTGGTAGAACGACTGGGTTTCGCATTTATTTAATTCAAGTTACTGTTATATTTCATTATGTATTTCCTTTCTATCTTAGTATAAGCTGTTGCAGGTTATATATTGTTAGGCCCCGCCGTAGCCTCGTCACTACTTCGTCGAGGTTAGGCTCGGCACTTACCAGTACATGGGGTCAGTTGTACTGATACTGCACTCTGCACTTTCTGTGCAGATTTCGAAGCTGGTAATGGCTGATCGAGAGGTCGGTTGCTGATATTGCATTCAGGAGACCCAAGGTAGTCTTGTAGGCGTCCGCAGGCCCTGGCGTCCCCTCCTATCTTTACTTCATTTCTATTTTACTTTCTTTGAGACAGATGTATTTTCTTTCAAACCATTACTAGTAGTATTCGTAGAATGTTCGTGAGTTGTGACACCGGTTTCTGGGTGGTATCTATTTTGGCTTTTGGTTAATAGTATAATGGTAATCAGTTAAATTATGTACTTCCGCTTTTATTTCCGCTGATTTAGTTTGTTAAATTTTAATTATAAAAGGATAAAGAGAAAAAGGTGAAAAATTCTGTAACGTTGGCTTGCCTAGCGAGTGCAATGTTAGGCGCCATCACGGTCCCGAGGGTGGGAAATTCGGGTCGTGACAAGTTGGTATCAGAGCACTAGGTTGCCAAGGTCTCATAATTCACGGACAAGCTTGGTAGAGTCTGAAGGATCGACGTCTGTGCTTATCCCCCAGAGGCTACAGAGTTAGGAACAATTTCACTTCTATTCATCTCTGTCGTGCAGTTTGATCTCTTAATGCTAATTGAACTCTCTATTCTGTTCTTTCGCAGATGGCACGAACAGTACCGCTTCATCAGCTGATCAGCACCCCGAGCCCCCAGTGGAAGCTTCTACGAGGGGTAAAGGATGAGGCCGAGGCCGAGGCAGGGGCAGGGCACAACCCATAGCTCGAGCAGCAGCACCAGCGGCGGAGCCTCAGGTAGAGTTCGATGAGGAGGCTCCGGCCCAGACTATTCCAGCAGGGCCAACTCAGGTTCCAGAGGGGTTCATAGCTACCTCGGTACTTCAGGATGCTTTGGTCCGTCTAGTGGGCCTTATGGAAAGTGTTACCCAGGCCGGTATACTTCCTGTAGCACCAGCCGTCTCTCAGGCTGGGGGAGGAGCACATACTCCTGCTACTCACACTCCGGAGCAGATGACTCCCTAGTTTCAGACTCCAGCAGCTCAGCCAGTTGGGGTAGTTCCACCGGGTGTTGTAGCACAGACCGGTGATGGATCAGCTATGTCTTCTGATGCTTCGTGGAGATTGGACGGGTTTACCAAGCTTTTCACTACTACCTGTGGCGGTACATCTTCAGAGGATCCCCAGGACTATTTGGGTAGTTGCCACGAGGTTTTACGAAATATGGGGATAGTGGAGACCAATGGGGTCGACTTTGCTACTTTTCATCTGTCAGGTTCTGCCAAGAAATGGTGGAGGGATTATTGTTTGGCCAGACCAGCTGGGTTGCCAGCTCTTACTTGGGACCAGTTCTCTCAGCTATTCTTGGAGAAGTAACTTCCTATTATTCAGAGAGAGGACTATCGGAGGCAGTTTGAGCGCCTTCAACAGGGTTCTATGACCGTCACTCAGTACGAGATCATATTTGTTGATTTGGCTCGTCATGCTCTTCTTATACTTCCCACCGAGAGAGAGAGGGTGAGGAGGTTTATTGAGGGACTTGCTCAGCCTATTAGATTGCCGATGGCTAAGGAGACAGGGAGGGAGATTTCTTTCTAGGATGCAGCCAATGTGGCCAGATGAGTTGAGATGGTTTTAGCTCAAGGGAGTGGTCAGGGGTCTGACAAGAGGCCTCGTCACTCCGGTGGATTCAGTGAGACCTCATCTGGAGGTCGAGGTATTTTTGGTAGAGGCCATCATCCCAGGCCGTTTCATTCAGCAATTCAGACATCCCATGGAGCTTCAGAGGGTCGTGGTCCTTAACTACCTCCTTCAGGGCAGCCAGCTTATGGTGCACCACCAGCCCCCATCAGAGCACCTCCACTTCAGAGTTATTATCGCGGCCAGCTGGCCCGTCAAGATCAGTCTCAGTTTCCTCAGCCGCAGTATTCAGATGGATGTTTTGAGTGTGGTGAGTATGGGTATGTCCGGAGGACCTATTCGAGATTAGTGGGTGTTCAATCACAGCAGCAGAGTTCTCGTGCCATAATTCCGGCACTGCCTGCCCAACCAGCTAGGGGTAGGGGTTAGGGAGCCAGAGGTAGGGGTCAGCCCACTAGAGGTGGAGGTCAGGCCATTAGAGGTGGAGGCCAGGCCGCTAGAGGTGGAGGTCGTCCCAGGGATATGGTTCAGGGTGGTGGGGCCCAACCCTGATGTTATGCTTTCCTAGCCAGGCCTGAGGCTGAGTCCTCCGATGCAGTTATCACAGGTACTATTTTGGTTTGTAGTAGAGATGCTTCAGTTTTATTTGATCCCGGGTCTACATACTTCTATGTGTCATCTTATTTTGCTTCATATTTGGTTGTGCCTCGTGATTCTTTGAGTGCTCCCGTGTATGTGTCCACGCCAGTAGGGGATTCTATTGTTATAGTCGTGTCTATCGCTCGTGTGTGGTTGTTATTGGGGGTCTTGAGACTAGTGTAGATCTCCTACTTCTCGACATGGTTGATTTCGATGTCATTTGGGGGATAAATTGGCTGTCACCTTATCATGTTATATTGGACAGTCATGCCAAGACCGTGACCTTAGCATTGCCCGGGTTGCCTCGATTGGAGTGGAGAGGGAAACCTGGTCATTCTACCAGCAGGGTTATCTCTTATATGAAGGCTTAGCGTATGGTCGAGAAGGGGTGTTTGGCTTATTTGGCTTATGTTCGTGATTCTAGTGATGAGGTTCCTTCTATGGATTCTGTGCCAGTTGTTTGGGAGTTTCTAGAGGTATTTCCTGCAGACCTGCCGGGGATGCCACCCGACAGGGATATTGACTTTTGCATTGATTTGGCTCTGGGCACTCAGTCCATTTCTATTCCGCCGTATCGCATGGCCTGCTAGAGTTGAGAGAATTGAAGGATCCGTTGCAAGATTTGCTTGATAAGGGCTTTATTAGACCTAGTGTCTCGCCCTAGGGTGCGCCGGTGTTGTTTGCTAAGAAGAAGGATGGATCGATGAGGATGTGCATAGATTATCGGCAGTTGAACAAAGTCACCATCAAGAACAAGTATCCATTGCCGAGGATTGATGATTTATTTGATCAGCTTCAGGGTGCCAGGGTATTTTTGAAGATTTATTTGAGATCTGGCTACCATCAGTTAAGGATTAGGGTATTCGATGTCCCTAAAATAGCTTTCCACACTCGGTACGGGCATTATGAGTTTCTAGTGATGTCATTTGGGTTAACAAATGCCCCAGCAGCATTCATGGATTTGATGAACCGGGTGTTCAGGCCCTATCTAGATTCCTTTGTGATTGTTTCATTGATGATATCTTGATCTACTCCCGCAGTCGAGAGGAGCATGAGTAGTATCTTCAAATCGCTCTTCAGACTCTGAGAGACAGCCAGTTATATGCTATGTTTTCGAAATGTGAATTTTGGTTGAGTTCAGTTGCTTTCTTGGCTCACATTGTATCAACAGATGGTATTCAGGTGGATCCTAAGAAGATTGAGGCGGTGAAGGACTGTCCTAGACCCACATCAGCTACAGAGATCCAGACTTTCTTGGGTTTGGTGGGTTATTACTGTCGGTTTGTGGAGGGGTTTTCATCTATAGCAGCCCCGATGACCAGGTTGACCCAGAAGGGTGCCCTGTTCAGGTGGTCGGACGAGTGTGAGGCGAGCTTTTAGAAGCTCAAGATAGCTTTGACTACGACGCCGGTGTTGGTGTTGCCCACAGGTTCAGGGCTATATACAGTATATTGTGACGCATCTCGTATTAGACTGGGTGCGGTGTTGATGCAGAATGGCAAGTTTATTGCATATGCTTCGCGGCAGTTGAAGATTCACGAGAAGAATTATCCAGTTCATAACTTGGAGCTAGCAGCCATTGTTCACGCGCTGATCTGGAGGCATTATCTATGTGGCGTGTCGTGTGAGGTGTTCACGGATCATAAGAGTTTGTAGTATTTGTTCAAGCAGAAGGAGCTCAATTTGAGGCAGAGAAGGTGGTTGGAGCTATTGAAAGACTATGATATCACCATCTTGTATCATCCCGGGAAGGCCAATGTGGTGGCCGATGCTTTGAGTAGGAAGTCGGCTAGTATGGGTAGCCTTGCGTATATTCCAATCGGTGAGAGACTTCTTGCTTTGGATGTTCAGGCTTTGGCCAATCAGTTCGTGAGGTTGGATTTCTGAGCCCAACCGTGTTCTAGCTTGTACAGTCGCTCGGTCTTCATTATTTGAGCGTATCAGAGATCGGCAGTATGATGACCCTCATTTGCTTGTCCTTAGGGACACAGTGCGGCACGGAGATGCCAAGCAGATTACAGTTGGAGATGATGGAGTTTTGAGGATTCAGGGTCGAGTTTGTGTGCCTAATGTGGATGGACTTCGTGAGTTGATTCTAGAAGAGGCCCATAGTTCCCGGTATTCTATTCATCCGGGCGCTACCAAGATGTATCAGGACTTGCGGTAGCATTATTGGTGGAGGAGGATGAACAAGGATATTGTTGCATATGTAGCACGGTGTTTGAATTGTCAGCAGGTAAAGTACGAGCATCAGAGACCTGGTGGTTTGCTTTAGAAGATTGAGATTCCTGAGTGGAAGTGGGAGTGTATCACTATGGATTTCGTTGTTGGACTCTCACGGACTCGGAGGAAGTTCGATTCTGTATGGGTTATTGTGGATAGGCTGACTAAGTCAGCGTATTTCATTCCTGTGGTTGTTTCCTATTCTTCAGAGCGGTTGGCTGAGATCTATATCCGGGAGATCGTTCGTCTTCATGGTGTGCCCGTGTCTATCATTTCTGACCGAGGTACGCAGTTTACCTCGCATTTCTGGAGGGCAGTGCAGCGTGAGTTGGGTACGCGGGTCGAGTTGAGCACAACATTTTATCCTCAGACGGACGGACAATCCGAGTGTACTACTCAGATTTTGGAGGATATGCTCCGTGCCTGTGTTATTGACTTTGGAGGTTCTTGGGATCAGTTCTTGCCGTTAGCACAATTTGCCTACAACAACAACTATCAGTCGAGCATCCAGATGGCTCCTTATGAGGCATTATATGGTAGACGGTGTCGATCGCCAGTTGGGTGGTTTGAGCTGTGGGAGGCTCGGTTATTGGGTATAGATCTAGTGCAGGATGCCTTGGATAAGGTTAAGATCATTCAGGATAGACTTTGTACAGCTCAATCCAGGCAAAAGACTTATGCCGATCGTAAGGTTCATGATGTGGCATTCATGGTCGGAGAGAGGGTGTTGCTTCGGGTGTCGCCTATGAAGGGCGTGATGAGATTTGGGAAGAAGGGCAAGCTAAGCCCTAGGTTCATCGGGCCTTTTAAGATCCTTGATCGAGTGGGAGAGGTGGCTTACAGACTTGCGTTGCCGCCAGGTTTATCAGTAGTGTATCCATCCGTTTCATGTGTCCATGCTTCGGAAGTATCATGGCGATCCATCCCGCGTGTTAGACTTCAACACTGTCCAGTTGGACAAGGACTTGACCTACGAGAAGGAGCCGGTAGCTATTCTAGACCGGCAGGTTCGACAGTTGAGATCGAAGAGTTACCCTTCGGTTCGTGTGCAGTGGAGAGGTCAGCCTATTGAGGCAGCTACCTGGGAGTCCGAGTTCGATATGCAGAGCAGATATCCCCATCTTTTCATCGACTCAGGTACTTTTCTATGTCCGTTCGAGGACGAACGATTGTTTTAGAGGTAGAGAATGTGATGACCCAAAAGGTCATCTTCTGTTTTAGAATTCGATTCCGTGTTCCGAGGCCTTGAAAACCTCATTTTTATCTCTCCTCGATTTGCGTGCGTAGTCCGGGCGGGTATCCGGAAAGCCCTCATGTGAAAAAAATTTAAGAAAAAATGATTCTTAGCTTAAAAAGATGATTTTTGTTGACTTCGGTCAACGTTTTGGGTAAACGAATCCGCATCGTGTTTCGACGGTCCCGGAGGGACCGTAGTAAAATATGGGACCTGGGCGTATGCTGGGAATCGAATTCCGAGGTCCCTAGCCCGAGAAATGAATTTTTGAAAGAAATTGATAAGACTGAAAATACAATAATTTAAAAGATTTGATCTTGTTGGTATCGGGCCTGTAATTTGGTTCCGGAGCCCGGTACAGGTCCGTTATGATATTTAAACCTTATCTGTGAAATTTGGTGAAAAACGAAAGTGACTTGACGTGATTCGAACCTTTGGTTGAGAAAATAGAAAGTTTGAAACTATCTTTAAAAGTTCATGTGTTTTGGTGTTGAATTCATAGTTTTAACTGTTATTTTGGCGATTTGATCGCATGAGCAAGTTCGTATGATGTTTTAAAACTTGTGTGCATGTTTGGTTTGGAGCCCCGAGGGCTCGGGTTAGTTTTGGATAGGCTACGAAATGATTTTGGAACTTAGAGAATTACTGGTGTTTCTGGTATCTGTTGCAGGCCTCTGATCTCGCAATTGCGAGATCAGGCTTCGCAAATGCGAGCAAAGCAGGCATGGCAATTGCGAGGCCTTTATCGCAATTGCAAAGAAGGCCTGGGCCAGCAGAGTTCGCAAATGCGAACAATTGCGAAGAGAGTCTGGGAAGGGGTGTGATCGCAAATGCGATCTTTTTGTCGCATTTGCGGAGGTCCATGATCGCAATTGCGATCATTACCTTCGCAATTGTGAAGGCAGCAGAAATATGGGGAACTTCGCATTTGCGATGGTTCTTCACATTTGCGAAGCTCAGGTCGTAAATGCGACATCTGCAGCTGTTCAAAACATAACTTAGACGAGATTTTTCATTCATTCTCCCATTTTTCAAAACCTAAACTTCAAGAGGCGATTCTCCTAGGGCAAGTTCTTCCCCATATCATAGGTAAATGATTCTTACTTGTTTCTTTCAATCTATTTCATCTTTTTACAAGATTTCATCCTAGAATCTAGGATTTTTCATGGTGGAATTGGGTGTTTTTGGGTAGAACTTAGGAATTTCGAAATTTGGGGATTTAGACCTCAAATTGAGGTCGGATTTCAAAACCAATTGTATACCCGGGCTCGGGGGTGAATGGGCTGGTCCGAATTTCGGTTTTTGACCAAGCGGGCCCGGGGTCAATTTTTGACTTTTTGGGGAAAATGTTGGAAAATCTATAATTATGCATTGGAATTGGTTTCTTTAGCATTTATTGATGTTATTAAGTTAATTATGTCTAGATACGAGTGGATTGGTGGTGGAATCGAGAGGTAAAGCAGTATTTGATCTGTGAATTACCCGTTGGCTTGAGGTAAGTGTTTGGTCTAACCTTGACTTGAGGGATTAGAGATCCCCGACTTGCTTGCTATGTGAAATACCATGTGTGTGGCGTATAGGTGTGGTGACGAGCACCTATGCGTAGCCGAATTACCTATTTAGGCCGTTCCCTTTCCCCGTTTCCCTATATATTGCTTTCCTGTCTTAATTGCTACTTGCTTATTGATACTTCCATGTCTAATTGCTTCTTGTTAAATGTTGTTTCTCTATTGGTGTTATTAATTGTTGCATAGTTTCATCCTATCACACTGTTGGTTTACGTTGGTTAATTGGTGATTCGTGGTACACTTTGGTTGGTCTCGCTGTGTAGTAATGACTGATGAAGTTTCATAATTGTAGTGATCTACCGTTTTGTTGGTTTGAGGTATAAGTGTTGTGGAGGATTTGAATTAATTTGTGAAATACTTGTTCTTATTTTATGATTGGTACTGAAATAGTGGGATCGGGTTGCACGCCGCAACAGGAGGAATAAGGGTGAAATGTGATTGTCTGGTGGGATCGGGTTGCACGCCGCAACAAGGAGTAATAAGGGTTGACAGGTGGGATCGGGTTGCACGCCGCAACATGAGGAATAAGGGTGATATATTGAGGAGTAATAAGGGTGGACTGGTGGGATCGGGTTACATGCCGCAACAAGGAGTAATAAGGGTGAATATTTATACTGTTATTGATTATATGGTGGGATCGGGATGCGCGCCGCATCATTTGTTGTTTATGTATTCTTCTTCTGTTGAGGTTCATTATTGTGGTGTTGAAACTCCCTTAAGGATTGGTTATAGCTGAGTATTGGTAGAACGACTGGGTTCCGCAGTTATTTAATGCAAGTTACTGTTATATTTCATTCTATATTTCCTTTCTGTCTTAGTATAAACTGTTGCAGGTTATATATTGTTATGCCCCGCCGTAGCCTCGTCACTACTTCGTCGAGGTTAGGCTCGGCACTTACCAGTACATGGGGTCAGTTGTACTGATACTGCACTCTGCACTTTCTGTGCAGATTTTGAAGCTGGTAGTGGCTGATCGAGAGGTCGGTTGCTGATATTGCATTCAGGAGACCCAAGGTAGTCTTGTAGGCGTCCGCAGGCCCTGGCGTCCCCTCCTATCTTTACTTCATTTCTATTTTACTTTCTTTGAGACAGATGTATTTTCTTTCAAACCATTACTAGTAGTATTCGTAGAATGTTCGTGAGTTGTGACACCAGTTTCTGGGTGGTATCTATTTCGGCTTTTGGTTAATAGTATAATGGTAATCAGTTAAATTATGTACTTCCGCTTTTATTTCCGCCGATTTAGTTTGTTTAATTTGAATTATTAAAGGATAAAGAGAAAAAGGTGAAAAATTCTGTAATGTTAGCTTGCCTAACGAGTGCAATGTTAGGCGCCATCACGGTCCCGAGGGTGGGAAATTCGGGTTGTGACAACTAGTTGGATTTTGGGTCTTGACATATTGGTATCAGAGCTCAAGGTTCGTAGGTTGTACAAGTCATGAGCAAATGTCTAGTAGAGTTTTGCGAATCGGTATGATGACGTCCATACATATCTTCGAGAGGCTATAGGGAATTTAGGATATACTTCCCATCTTTCTTTTCTTATTGTGCGACATTGATTCAGCTTGAAATCCTTTTATTTCCTTCCACGCATTCGTATGCGCACATGAGCGCTCGGTGTCAGTTGTGCATCGACGGCTTGTGATCCCATAGATGAGGTATGAGATGTGATTTCTGTGTGCTGATGATGGGCCAGTCTGGATGACTAAAGGCTGGGTTTTGACTGTAGCTTGAGAACGGAGATTTTGATTGTGTGAGCAGGTGCTTTTGGACTTATATGTGCAGTGGTGTCTCTATTTGTGGAATTTGTGATTGGATGACTATGTGATGAGTATAATGTGATTGCGAGATGTGTTCAGATTGTTCGAATGTGACGAGAAGAGTTTTCTTGAGATGTAGAAAGGACTATTGGGTGTTTGATTTCTGTCTTGATGTGATGTATAATGTTGATTTATGAGTGTATTGAAGGATCTTGCATGTTGTTTAATTGTGGAACGAACTAGTTTATCATGCCTTGTTGGTGAGTTCAGACTCAGGAAGATTAAGTGATGGCATAGTAGTTGTTAGTGCGAAAGGGTATAAAGAGATATCACTCTGAGGCTAATCAGATGGGTTATAACCTGTGAGGTAATCTACGGGTGTGTGATCCTTATGATGTTGTGTGGAGGCTTCCTTATCTACCAGTGGGTTATATTTGTGCGATTTGAGTTTGGATCGGTTGTAATAGTTGACCTGACCGTCACGAGGATAAATGTGAGCTTAGTAGATGATTTAAGGTATTATGTGGTTTGTGTTGCATGGGTTTATGAAGGATTTAGTTGAATCTTACTGCGGTATTATGGCCGTAATAAAGGGCGGGCATTGAGAGTTATCGAGTGTTTTGATCTATGACTTTGAGCCAAGTGGGGGAGTCTGCTATCGACGGGTTGATCGCACGATTATGTGTTGTAATGGTTTCAGTTAGAGGTATATTTGTGAATCAGTTATGACTTATAGAGGTTGAGATCGAGGATGACTCGAGTAAAGGAATTTCTAGATACGGGTTGTATTACACTCTATGGGTATATGGAAGTCATGGAATGATCGAGTGGTCATCCGTGAAGGATGTAGTGTGCAGGGAGTAGGAATTTGTTTGGTTGCACTAAGGCGGGGTTACTTCCTTGGGAGTTGTCGTGCTAATAGGGCACAGGTCCTTCGGCCCGTTTGGACGATGCAATTGAGATTTGAGCAGAGTAGATGACTCTCGAGAATGGTTCTAATGGGTTCAAGATTTATATGTAGCAATCTGGAATTTTCAATATTTGTATATGGCTAGAAAATGAGATTTACATTGGATGGTGTCTAGACTCGCGGTATTTCTACATCATAATAGATTCTACATTTCAGTATCAGGAAGGGAAGAAAGTGGCTTTTGATTGACAGAAGGTCTCTTTAGAGTGGGTATCTCGGTTGTGGTACTTTTGGGGTGCTTAAGAGGGAATTCAGCGCCTTATGGGACTTAGGGCGTTGTTGTTTTATACTAGGGTCTCTTGTGTGGTGAGTTTTGGTTGAGGATCTTACTCTTCTAGCAAGGAGAAGCACCAATTTGAAGGCAATTTGGGAGTAACTTGGAGAATTAGGACATCTTGGTAACGAGTTGGTTCAGCATGGTAATGGATGTGGTTGGCTCTTTTGGTCCTTATGATGTGGTGAGTCTCTACAGGCATTTCGTGGCAATGCTCTTGCTTTTGGCGACCTGCGTGGCTTGGTTGAGTTAGATAGATTCGGTTCTGATAGCTTGGTTATATGCAAATGGGCTTCGAAGAGTTCTCGGTGATTTCTATCACGATTCGAGGTGAATATTTCCTACTGGCGCGAGGAACACGTTACAAATTGGGATTTCTCCTAGATGAGATCAAATGGAAGGTTTCTAGGCTGGATAAGATTCGGAATGAAGATATTTGGGAGAGGGTGGGCGTGGCTCCCGTGGATGACAAGATGCGGGAAGCGCGGGTTAGATGGTTCGGACACGTGCGGAGGATAAGCCTAGATGCACCGGTTAGGAGGTGTGAGCGGTTGACTTTGGCAGGTACGAGAAGAGGCAGATGGCGGCCTAATAAGTATTGGGGGGAGGTGATCAGGCAGGACATGGTGCGGCTTTAGATTTCCGAGGACATGGCTCTTGATAGGAACATGTGGAGGTCGAGCATTAGGGTGGTAGGCTAGGGGGTAGTCGAGAGTTCTTCCCTCTTTTTACCGGGTAGTCTGATAGAGTTTTGTTTAGGTTTGTTAGCGGTCTATGTTGTGTTCATATTTTTATTTTGCATAGTTTTGTGTTATTGTCCTTTCACTTATTCGTGTTGTTATTTTCTTTCTGGCATCTTTTGTTGTTACATGCCTTTTCTCTTGTTTCTTTTATGATATTATTGTCTCTTCTGTTGAGCCAAGAGTCTCCCGGAAACATCCTCTCTACCCTTTTCAGGGTAGGGGTAAGGTCTACGTACACTCTACTCACCCCAGACTCCACTAGTGGGATTTTACTGGGTATGTTGTTGTTGTTGTTGTGAGTATGTAGTTTGCTGTGACTCGAAGTGGATTATGAGATTTTCGTACTTTTCATATGATGGAATGATAGATGCGGTGTGTTGTGTAGGATTGAGATTTGCATGTGTAAGGTCACAGTTCAGTTTTGAAGGGGAGGTCATGAATTCTTAAGCAGCATCGACTGTTTCAGATGACTAAGTGAATGATATTACAATTTGGTTTTGTTGAGGAGAGTGTACATTTTAGAAGGCGCATTGTGTTTTGATTTATGGATACTTCATTGGTATTGTGGTACTCGTCTAGTTGATCGACATTTGATATTCAATTTTTTGCGATGTGGCACGGAAGAATTAGAGAAGTATTCCTCGTGGGATGATCGTGTATGAGATATGTGTTAGACATTCAGGCGGTGGTGATGGGATTAGATATGGTGATTCGTGTGTTCTATGGATTTGGAGACCGGGAGTTCTCAGAAGCAGATTGTTTTGTGGTTATAGACTGTGAAAAGATGGCCAAGGCTAGTCAGAGGGTGGTATGTGTTATCGTTAAGTCATTGTGGACCTTCGCAGGGTTAATTATCTATTTGTGGATGACCAGAGTTGATTTGGGGTCTGTTGGTAGGCCCAACAAGGGTGTATATTCTACACCGGGTCAGATTAGTTGACTTCGTACTGCTGTTGTTGAGGAAATTGCCATTCGAATAGAGTTGAGCTTATTCGTATTTCGATATGTTCTATGAGTTACCCTTCTATGATGCGAGGGGTTGTCATCTGTTGGTTATGTGCACACATGGAGCGGTCCTATTTGGGCTTTATAGCGGAACTTGAGCGAGATGGGAATTTGGGTATTGGATGATTGCTTGCATATTGGTTATGTTCTTTCGGTTTTGGTGTGGCATTGTGTCATTTGCTTCTCCGTGGTTATGGTAATGCACTTTGAGCACTTGATGTCGAGTTGCGCGTGGTTATTGATTTTGAGCAGGGTGGCTTGAGGTATATAATTTGGACCAGTGTTTGGATGGGGTCACGCGTTGCAGAGGAGTTATCTTGAGGTATGATCCTTTGTGATAGATTCGTGTGTTATAGTCCTACGGTATATGACGGATTTCCAGCATTTTGTTGTGGCGATACTTGTGGAGCTTGCGGGACGGTTCTCTCATTTGAGTCATTTTTTTATGTTGGAGTACACTTAAATTGTTACGTCTTGGTACACGGATTGCACGGTTTGTTGCTATGTGTAGTATTGGTGTGGTGGGTCAGTAGAGTAGCCTGTATTTGATAAAAGGAGGTAATCAGACCTAGAATGGGTGCTATCGGATGTGATTGCAGTATAATTGAAAGGACAATGTCACTGATCGGCTTAGAAATTGGCCATAGTTCTTGTCGGACAAGAGAGAGCTCCATGACCTATTGATCTGATGAGTGGTTAAGGGTTTCTACGTGTTTCTTACATCATTGGCAATGTACGAAGGTTTAGAACGAGGTTCTATTTGATATGAGGTTTATTACCGATATTGGGCTATTTTGAGCGGCTACTGTGATTAGAAATCATTTCTATGAGTAATTGAGTTATGTGGTATATCATGTGATTACATCTTGGGTTATGATTACGGCTTGATACAGCTTATTCAGACTTATACAGTGTGTAGATGAGAAATTTCGATCTTATAAGAATTTCGGATGTTGGAAATTGGATTATAAGCCTTATGGGCTAAGGTTGAAGTAATGATCTTCAGTTATGTTGTGTTGTCGGGCCTATATGGAATAGGGTGACATGGGATCACCCCTGGGTATGTGCATGGTAAGGTTACACGGTGGTTTGATGGCTTTTGGAACAACTCTTGGCATGTTCGAGGACGAACATATGTTTAAGTGGGGAAGGATGTAACGACCCGACCGGTCGTTTTGAGCATTTCCATCCCGTTCAGCTATTTGAAGTCTTGAGTAGCATCGTTCTATGTATTATGACTTATGTAAATCGTCGGTTTTGGTTTTCAAGTTATTCGGAATTGATTTGGAAGAATGAATTTCATGGTTTAAGCTTTAAGTTGGAAGAGTTGACCAAGTTTGACTTTTTGGTTGGAGTTTTGATGGTTCCATTAGCTTTGTTGGGCGATTTTGGACTTAGGAGCGTGTCCGGATTGTGATTCGGAGGTCCGTAGTTGAATTTGGCCTGAAATGGCGAAAGTTGGATTTTGGAAAGTTTGATCGGGAATGGACTTTTTGATATCGGATTCAGATTTTGGTTCCGGGAATTGGAATAGCTTCGTTATGTCATTTGGGACTTGTGTGCAAAATTTGGATTCATTCCGGATTGGTTTGCTATGTTTCGGCACGAGTTATGGAAGTTGAAAATTTCAAAGTTCATC
>NW_017672266.1:201869-204111 GCF_001879085.1 Nicotiana attenuata
TCGCGGGGTTATTTTGTAATAGTAATTAACTTCGTGTTAGTTTTTGAACGATAGATGGACGGAGGGTATTTATAAACCATTTACCAAATGATAGGGATAGTTTTGGCCCTTTTCCGTTATTTAAATAATATTCACAACATACAAGTAATGTATTGGTATATTATATAGTTTACAATATATAATGTTGAATTATGGTATAATATGGTTAAGTGGTATGCTTAATATTCTTGATTGTTACGGCCCAAAATCTCACCAAGTTGTAATGGCACCTAACTCTAACATGCTAGGTAAGTCAAACAATAAATAACATAACTCGAATGAAATATCATCAACTGCCAATAAATAAAATGGCGGAAAATCCATGCAACTATCCTAAGGATTGGTAGTACAAGTCATTGCTACTAAGATTTAGATTTACAACATTAGTACGAAGAAAATATAATATTTGTTTGAATATACATAAACAGAAGTTCAAATCCTAAACTACCATGAACAAGGTAGTAGCTTGCAGCTGGAACGCGAGTACATCCTCGTTGCTAGCCTTCAACATCCACAACAACTCAGCTCCGAAATTTGCATGCAAGGTGCACAAGTGTAGTATGAGTATAACTGACCCCATGTACTCAGTAAGTATCTTGACTAGCTTCGGTAAAGTAGTAGCGAGGTTTTTAAGTCAAAAGATACTTACTACTATAACTTGTGCAATTAGTAAGAAAGAGAAATAACAAGAGAAGAGATAAATAGTAGTGAAAGAGTCAAATAAGAGATATAACGAGCATGATCAAACATAACAACCAACCCTTTTTCAATAAACGTGTGCAGGATATCAAATCAATTGGCACGACAACACCCTTCGTGCTTTTATCTCATCCTCACCAAGCATATGCACATATGTCAAATCAAATGGTACAACAACACCCTTCGTGCATTTATCTCATCCTCACCAAGCATAAGTATAACAACACCAAACAAGGTAAAATACATATAGCTAATAATAACAATAAAGTAGAAGGCATAAATGTAACAACAGTAAACAAGGTAGAAGACATAAATGTAACAACACAAGTAAAGTAGGCATACAGATAATAGTAACACATAAGGTAGAAGACATGTAGATGATAATAGTAAACACGATAGGAGGCATAGATGTAACAACAACAACAAAGTAGAAGACATGTATTTGACAATAACAAAATAAGATAGAAGGCTTATATTTAACAATAACAATAAAGAAAAGGCAGAGGTGTGACAACAATCAAACAAGATATAAGTCATATATATGTATGTTAGGAAAGGTAAAACACAATCTAATGCATGTCTCTTGTCCTCGCCTGCACAGAAACACCCTTTGTGCCATGAAATCCCATCCCTTGCACAAAAACACCTTTCGTGTCATTATCATTTCACTCTTCCTCACGGAAACATATCTCGTGCAATAATAAAGTATCAAGAAGCACAAAAATACCCGTCGTGTATAAATCACACTTCCTTACAAACACGAAAACACCCTTCGTGCAATTCACTTCCTTACCAAGCACATATATATAAAAAAGTACCAAGCAAGGTAGGAAGCATAAAGAACATCAAAAAGAGTGATTTAGCATTATACTCCACGTAAGAGATAATCATAACTTTCACACCAATAGGCGATCTAATATTTCGAGAACCATAACGTTCATATAGCTCAAAAAAACATAAACATGATCTTTAGCAAGAATATGGGAACTCAAATATCAAAAGAATAGCAGACATATATATGTGCTCATGATATAAAGTATGTCTTCAACTAAATCGAGTATATTAATAACCTTAAGAGTAGTCCATCACGTTTAATTAAGACATCATAACTAAAATACGATCTCTAGCGTGGATAATTATACTCATATATGCATAGAAGCAAACAAAACATAGTCCAGAAGATCACAAAGTTCAACAAGGCACATAGAAGCATATAATCAACCCCGAGCATGGATAATTCTGGCACATGTATATGCGCTCTTCACCTTGCATATCCATCACCCTCGCATGTAGCAAACAATATAATTTATTAGGAAAAATTCTCTCAAACCAGAGCTAGACAAGACACTAACCTAATCCGGCTAGTCCTCAACTTCAAATTGCATCAAAACCTCATTGTAGCTCTCTAATCATGGAAAATCCAAAGCCAAAATACTCAACCCAAGGAAACCCTAACAATACTATAGGAAAGTGAATCTCAATCTAGTAAAGCTTCGATCTTTGA